>NC_137454.1:33684112-33984936 GCF_964235325.1 Thermobia domestica
CATGAGTGTACATAATTCCATGATACAATTTCTTGGACATTCAAATTTTGAAGCCTCGTGGCTCCTATCCTTCTGATCCATAGCACCTTAAATTCTGCTTATTTTCATTTCCCATGATGCCCTATCAAATGTGCTATGTGGCAATCAGATTTGAACGACAACTTGTGGGACCTTCCCGTATGAGTAGACGGCGACAGAGTGAACTGACTGATCTCTCTAATATACAAACAGAGCAAACTGTTCGCGCTCGGTTAGGTGGCGCGAGCGTCACGGAAGTAGCACCACTGTTGGGCACCGTGAAGGACAATGTCCAAGATGATGACGCCCTACAAAACTCATGGGAAAACCACATTGGCGAAGAGCAATAGTGATCGAAAGAAAAAACTGAGTGACAGGTCCCACCGAAGATTAAAGCGGACAGTTACTCAGAACTCTCGTGCGACTGCAGTGGAAATGACGAAGGAACTCACGCATAACCTCCGAGACATATGTCGACAATCACAGTTCGCTGCATGTTACATGACTAGTCATATACGGGTCAGGTTGCATGAACGAAACCGCTGATAATGGACTATAACCCTTTAGCACGACGCCAATGGTGCCGTGAACATGTAACATGAATTGCCGATGCCTAGAAACATGTGATAGGGTCGGATGAATAATCATTTACCTTATTTCAAACCACAGGCCGTGTTTACGTGTAGCGGACTCCCGAAGAAACATGACGCACAGTATCTCTGCCTAGTCGTCAAATACAGGGCAGTTCTGTAATCCTGTGGGCAATAAAATACTGCTGTAATGATGCTTACTAGTGACGTCACTGCCTGTGATTATGTTGCCATCTACGGAACTTATGGTTCAGACGTTGTATCTGAGTAAGGATGTATATTTCAGGACTCTCAGCCGGTGCCTTGAGCATTCAGGACGATAGTACCCCTTCACACAGTATAAGCCGTTGTGGCGTGGCTTGAGAAACACCGGGATGAAGTTGAACATGTTCCATGGTCCGTTTTGGAGACACGAATCCGGAACAGATTTCCGCCTCCATCTTCTCCCACAGAACTGAGTGATGCATTGCACGCGGAAAAGTGTAATATTTCACTTACTACCATTCACGACCTCTATGACTCCATTCCAAACCGCATCAGAGGTGTTCTGAGGGCCAAACATGGTCAAACGACATACTAATTAGGTAAGTTGAACTTTTTCAGGTGTTACCATTAAATTGAAAAGTATCTATAGTTCTGTTTTTATTTCTTCAAGAATCACTAAATCAATGTTGTTCTTGTTATTATTTACTATTACTTTCATTTCTTCTTAGTATTACATGTATCAGTTATTATAATTAATATTTGATGTTTTATTCACTTCTATTATTACTGTCGTTATTATTTAATATATAAATTACTCCATTTATTACTTCCTCTCTCTTCCGCACTCTTACTGAATAGCTGGTTCCATTACTTGTGTCTTCCTCCACTAAATTCTCTCGATTTTCCACCTGTATTTTGCTACGGTATGCACCCTGCACATGTTACCTCTGTGCCCTTTACAGTTTAATTTCTTTTTATTTTTATCCTTCTTATAAAGTTGTGAGCGAAAGTGCTTAAAATATACTAAAATATACTTAGTTTCACTGTTGTGTGATAATATTTTCATTTTTGTTTTTGGATACGTAATTTGCTTTTACATATACGAGGGTCATTTCGTAAGTCGTGGCAATTATATTACAGCCGTCATGAATGCTGCTACAATGGAAATCCGCTATACGCATTTGAAGTTCAAAGCAACGTACAAAAGTACTTTCAAAAGTTTCTGGCCTATCATTAAGATATGGCGCCAGTGGTAATATGCCCTTTATGACATACAGTGCCATCTATGAAAGAGATAATGTATCCATTTCAATGCCTAACTGCGTCAATTTTTCTTGAAGAAAATCATTTAAATCAGTCGTCATGCATGACAATGCTCCAAATTACGCAGCTGTTATTGCCAACGCTGCAGTGGTAAATCTGAGTTGTAGAGTGGATGTCCAATCTCCTAGAAGCCATAGTTTACATAATAAAAATGCGAATGTCGGGAACTTTATTAAACGATTTTGAAATATGAAAACTTTATGTTTTACGGCTTACGGTTATACCGGCTAGGCTCAAGGAGACGATGACGATAAGAAATAAAAGAAATGATGGAATGAAGAAAGTGAGAACCCCGAGAAAACCCATGCATACGGTATTTGTCCACAATAAAGCTCACTTGGCGCGAGTTGGAATCGATCCAAGGACCCCACGCACCAGAGGTGAACGCTCTACCACTGACCCACCGCGGCTCCGATTTAAACAATTCTGAGGCGGGAACAAAAGTCATTACCGTTTATGCGGGACAACAAGGTTCCTATTTATTTGGCAAGCACGAATTTCTTTACTTTTTCAAGTTGTCCAAGATTTACAAATTTTGCGGTCTATATATAATGTAAAAAAAGCAACTAGATTTTTCCCAATCAGGGGACTATTACATCTACTATTCGTGTACAGTTCTGGTTATAAAAAAGTGAAACTGCCTTCCAGAGACTGTCCAAAAAATGACCCTAGATCCTTACGAATTCTCTTTAGGTCTTGCTCTTTTTCCATGATTTTTTACCACAATGGTAGGAGGAAAATTGAGCGATAATATTGCAATATACATATGATAATTTCGTTGTAGAGAAACAAAATAGCTACAATACAGAAAATTACGGTAATTTTAAGTCGCAACTGTGAGACATTATTTATATTCTTAATCTAGAACGATAAAGTAAATGATGGAAGTAGGGAAATTAGAGTAGCTACAAACACACGACAATAATTAATAATCTCTTCACGAGATTTGCTAATTGTTTCACTACTAATTCGAGTGTCTTCAAAATAGTCCAGTTAACTTCTTTGCAGCCACACTAAGAAGTAATTTATGAAAAACTCATTAAATTCACCTGAATAAAAGCAAGAATATTTGAAAACCTTCTGCTGTTTTCTGGTATAACATGTGATTCATGCCACCCGTCTTTTGTATAGGAGGTTGAGAGGGAATTATGTTTCAGGACACAAAGTAAAATTGCATTTAGTTGCAATGTCAGTATAACAACCTAGCAGAAAATAAACCGAAGCCTGAATGAATTTTGCTGCGCATAAGACGAGTTACTTTTCTTTCTTTTCTAAGATGAGCTCTTAAAACTATATTTTTGTTAGGAAAACTGAAAAGAAAAAAAAAAAAAAAAAAAAAAACTTGTAATTTATTTTCTGTAAAGTCCTTCAGCAAGTAACTCTGTAATTAGTATTCAAAACAAACATACAAACACAATGAGAAGAATCTTTACAAAACATATAATGATTTCTATGTTATTTCTATTTCTGGTGCGTGAGGTCCCTGGACTTTGTGGTGGACAAATACCATGAGTGTGGGTGTTCTCGGAGTTCTCTTGTTTCCTCCCACTTTCTTCGTTGTACCATCATCTTCCATCTTATTATCACTTGTTTTCATATTAACCAGGTGCATAAACGTGGGACATTAAATTAAACACAAATGTTCTTCTATTTTTAAATATGACCCCTCCCCCCCCCAAAAAAAAAAATTTTAAGCTCAATTATTCTCCCTACCTTTTAACAGGAAGAAAATTCGAATATTTAGAATGTAAGAATAATACTGATGTTTCGTTATGTTAAAATAACTCTTACGCATTTTGAATTCACAGTATAAGACGACTGAAAGAAAGTTGGATTCTTATATAACAGCATTCCTTATTAAATGTTCAGTAGCTTATATTTATGTATATTTACGTCACTTTGCACTTAATAACGTGAAAAGAAACAAGAAATTATGCACGTTGCTTTTTTTTTTTTTTTTTTTTTTTTTTTTTTTTGGGGGGGGAGGTAAACTAACATTAAACTAAAATCCACGACTGTATTCATATTTAACTTAACAGTCTCAGAGAGGACTAAAAACCAAGATTACATGGTCGATATTTCTGGAGTTTCGTCTGTTACGGTACATGAAGTTGGCAACTGTGCACAGTTTCAGCCACTCGCTACGTTGTGGCACTGGTAGTAGGTAAACACAAATGGCGACTCGTTTGGAAAACTGAAAACTGGTCTCGCGAAGAGGTCCGCTCAGTTATTAATCGATTTCTGTGGGCGAAACATGTAATAACGGCTGAAATTCACGACAGCTGGTAGCGGTTTACAGAGACTATAATGTCTTGTTAAGATGGCGCAGAATGGTGTCGAAAGTTTGCGGCTGGTAGAGAAAACGTCATCGACGAGGTGTGCGCAGTGACCAACTCAGCACGGATTCAACAGATTTGAACACAGCTTGCGTGGAGGAGCTGATTCAATACAAGGAGGATCGTGTTACGCCATCTGATGGCCGAACTGGGAATGTCGTTTGGAAGTACCTAGGAGGCTGTTGCTTCGCTTCACACGAGGAAGCAAAACACTTCGTGACAACGTGCCTGGACACGCAAAGGAAGTCTTCAAACTCATCTCACGCTGTGAGAAGTGCCTCAACAGGGTGTCTACAAGTTTAGAGAATACAAATTTCTTGACGATTTTACAAATTTTCTTGACCAAGTACTACAGTATTTTAGGGTATTTTTATTTTAATCCCCTACCAATGGTCGATTAAGATGAAAGCTAAAGGTATTTTACACTTTTGTCTTAGCAACTATAATTAATAAAGACTGTACATCTAATTTACCTAATCTTACCATCTCAGTCTTATCTCTCAGAGTCCACTTTAGCTTTCATCTTACTCTTTTCAAAGTTCTTAGTTTGTGGGGACTTTTTTTTTTCTTTCTTTGACACCACTCACATATTTTCTGAGAGGCGTGATCATTTCTAAGGCTCTCTTAATGACTTCCAAGATTTCCAGCCACCTGATTGAACAAAACTTTAAAGGAAATCTTAAGGAACCAGAAAAGTGTGTATAATCTGCTCGTCTGGAAGGATAATCATTGAACAGATAAAAAAAAGAGAACGAAAAAACTCATGAAGTGACCACCCAATCTAAATGTTTATTCCAGTAGTCTAATAGGTCTCGTGTCGGCACTAAATTATAAAATGTTTTACTTCCTTGCCTCAATTAATGCCTTTAAATCTACCATTTCTTTTTAAGTGTTCAGACTGCACACTTCAAAATTAAATAAAAATAATTTAAAAATAATATTTAAAAAATAACTTTTAAAAATTCCAGGTTCCTCTTTCTATTCCGGGTTATTTCCACGTTTTCCAGGTTCAAAAGTAAATTCCAGACTAATCCCAAGTCAGTAGACATTCCGTTATTAACATTGATTTTGATTCCTGAAAGAAAAAAAAAAAAAGTATTTTAATATCCTCAGTATCTCAGCTACATCATCACTGCAGCTGTGTATCTGCACGTAGTTGTATATCATAATTGGGATATAAAACACAAATTCTTGGCCTACCGGGCAATTTCTTGACATTCTCGACCTAGTGTTTCATTTCTTGACTTTCCCTTGACTTTCTTAACCTGTAGACACCCTGCTCAACCGATATGGAGATCTTGTAAACTTACCTTCTGATCACCCCCGGAACTACATCATATTTTTTTTAATCCAATGCATAGCCGTATAGGAATCCAAAATATAGTTTCTAATCCTGGGATCATCAGAACTTACCATTCTAACATTCTCTTACAAATTCTTTAACATTTTAATTTTTTTTGCTACGAAATTATTTTAAACACTATAGTGTAGTATTATAACAAAATTATAACACTGATTTGCATATATATGGACTAAACTTTTGAAAATAGCTTTAAGAAACGAGAAGTGCACACTTCACTCCGGTCCTTCTGCATGATCTAGCAAGGAGAACAAGTCCAATGATAAAATAATGAAATGGAAAAGCTGCATGAAAATTACAAAAATGATAAAACCTACGAAAATTTTGTTGTTGCTGTTGTTGAGGACAAGTATGATGAAGGAACAAGATATTAACGGTTTACTGTATGTCAGAAAAAAAAAGTCATAATGACGTAAACTTCATCAAGAAACACCTGCAGCAGGATCCAACTTGACTACTTTCTACGTTTCATTGCTCTGAGTTTTAACGAGCAAAGCGATAGTAAGGTCCTCTAGATAGAGTTAACTGACGACTCAAAAACCAAGATAAATCACAAAGTGTGTCTGCAAAAGATGAAAAAACCTTTTTTGTTGCTTATAACTACTTTCTATTGTTAAACTTTGTACAGTCCACAGAAAAAAAAAACTGCAACATGAGCATGTAAGTTTATTCTGAAACGACGAAGTCTTTTGCTCCAAAATAAGTGTGCAGGGGAAGGAAGCCGAGTTTTCTCCTGGCGTGATTCGTGCCACTTAGACGTTATGTTGATTCCCAAGGCGCTGTTAGGGCGTAGTTTTACAATAAACTTACATGCTCGTGTTGCAGGCTTTTTGCTGCGGACTGTACCTGTATTTGCTTTATAAATTACTCTTTTTCTTACATATTTTATTTAAATCAAGGAACTTAAACTGTCAAATGGGGCCGCGGTGGCTCAGTGGTAGAGCGTTCACCTCCGCTGCTTGGGGTCCCTGGTTCGATCCCAGCCCCCGCCAAGTGAACTTTGTGGTGGACAAACACCGTGTGCGTGGGTTTTCTCGGGGTTCTCCCGTTTCCTCCCACTTTCTTCTTTCCACCATTTCATTCATTACTCATCCTCACCGTCTCCTTTAGCCTAACCGACATAATCGTGGGACGTAAAACTCAAAAATTTCATTTTTATTTTTTTAAACTGCCAAATAAGATCATATTGTTCTATAAAAAGTAATAATGGAAAAGAATAAGCTTTTAAACATAGATTAAGATATATTTTATATACATTATTATTTTTTGGGGGTCTTATAACAAAAGGATAAATTACAAATCTAACAAGCACTTGTCCCCCTAAAGTTTTATTAGGAAACTAGCTAAAATGACCCTTCTTTGAACGGGGAGAATAGGTTTACGGAAAATACTTGAACTTTTTCTCCATTAAGATATACATTTCAATGAGTGTAATTGTAAAAGCCCATAAAATACTCTACTTTTGTTTTATCACTCACAATAATATCAAAAAGATATCACCCACAACAATGAATTATGAAATGAAATGAAATCTTTGAGTTTTATGTCCCACGGTTATGCCGGTTAGGCTAAAGGAGACGGTGATGATGAGTGATGAATGAAATGGTGGAATGAAGAAAGTGGGAGGAAACGGGAGAACCCCGAGAAAACCCACGCACACGGTGTTTGTCCACCACAAAGTTCACTTGGCGGGGGCTGGGATCGAACCCGGAACCCCAAGCACCAGAGGTGAACGCTCTACCACTGAGCCACCGCGGCCCCAAACAATGAATTATGATTCAATAAATATATCAGTATATAATATTAGTCATCCGTAACACACGCCTTCATACTCATTCAATCATTCGGAGCTCTTTCGTGGCTAAGCATTTAGCAAACACACTTTAGGCGTGGGAGACCCGGGTTCGATTCCCGGCGGGAGCTCATGCGGTTCGGATTCCACGTTAGTCAGTAGGTCCACGTTTAGGGATGCGCACGAGACAAGATTTGTGGCTGTCTCGTCTCGAAAATGTGCTGTAAAAGTGATGTCTCGACTCGAAAAATGTATATATTTCTATTGGAAGAGCCGTGTCTCGACTCGAATTTTGTCAGGAAAATCCTGTCTCGACTCGTCTCGTGCGCATCCCTATCCACGTTTCATATAGCCTCGCTGCTGACAGGGACGTTAAACTCAAACTCATTCAATCATTCAGGGGCTCTTTAAGATGACCAGAATTTTAACTTACAGGACGCCTATCAATTGGGGGACCTGTCAACTTCTGACTCCCATATTGAATGGGGCGCCAGCAATATTTTCAAGTCACAAAATATACAAGTAACGCACTTACGCGTAAAAGTTCCAAGCACTCAACAGCATTTAAAAGTTTCAGTCATATCTTAAAACTATATGAAATGAAACTATTTAATTATAATTATCTGTTGATGAGTAACAAAGCGTCATCAATCACTCAGTGTAAACTTCAATTTTTACAGACATCTGAAACTTTATAATTTATTTACGCACATATTGTTAATTAAAAACTATATAAAAAGGCATACCAAGATAATGCATTGCTTCTGAAGCTAAGAACTCCCTAATAGAAGAACGTAAAACAGCTCGACCATCGTCCATTCGGGAATACGGTGTCTTCCCAGCTCCTTTTATTTGAAGTTCCCAGTGATCCCCGTTCCTGAACAACAAAGAAAAAACGTAATATAGAACATACAATTATAATTAAAAGGAACATTTTAAGATTTACTTAATTATATTTAAATTATGGCTAACAAATTGTCCGCTACACGTTTCAATGAATATGGGCAATACATTTTAAACGAATAACTATGAACGTAATGTTGTTAGTAGAAGACAATCTATACATGAAGATAGGTGAATACAGAAACATTTTTATTTCATGCTATTATAGTTAATTGACAATATTTTACTTATTATGTTTTTCTTTTCCTATTTCCATTTGTCTTCACTGGAATTTTTATATATTGAAAATAAATGCATTTCATAACAAGCATTTTAGGAATGATTAAAAAAATGCATCAAAAGATTTCGATCATGGTCAAAAATTAGTTTTCGGATAAGGGCTACAAAATTTTTAAACAGCCCCTAACTTGAGTTTTCGTAGCTTCTAGGGAATAAGCACATCATACTGAGTCAAGTGATAGTTTGAGTTTGGCTACACTATATGTAGTTCTCTCCAGACATAAGGCGTACATGAAAATTTTTGATTGAAATATGATGGATCTTGGATCAGGGCCACAAAATTTTTGAACAGCCCCTAAATAGAGTTTTAGTATTTGGTCTAGGAATTAATTCGTGCGGGTGGACAAGAGATGGCGCAACGAACGGAGCGTCCCACAGTTCCGTGTATCCACACATGTGTTGCCAACCCCTGTCATCGCGTATCGTTCGTAGTATAGGGCAGTGGATTAAAGCGTCAACAACACCAGTTTGTAGTTAAGTGAACATGGCGCAATTTGTGCCTGATAAAGTGTTTTTGCGGGGTGTCCTGCTGCATTTCTTTAACATGCAGAAAAGTGCGACTGAAAGTCATCGTATTTTGGTGGAAGTGTATGGTGACCATGCTCTAGCTGAGTGAACGTGTCAGAAGTGGTTTGCACGGTTTAGAAGTGGTGATTTCGGCTTGGCAGACCAAGAGCGAGCTGGACAGCCAAAAAAATTTCAAGACGAAGAATTGACAGCATTGCTCGAGCAGGATTCGTGCCAAACGCAGGAACAACTTGCAGCAGCATTAGGCGTTGATCAAACAACAGTCTCCAAACGCTTGAAAGCCATGGGAATGATTCAAAAGATGTCACATTGGGTTCCACATGAATTGAAAGACAGAGACGTTGAAAGACGAAAAACCATTTGCGAATTGCTGCTTCAACGACAGAGCAGAAAGGGGTTTCTGCATCGAATTATTACGGGTGATGAGAAGTGGATCCATTACGAGAACCCTAAACGAAAAAAGGCCTGGGTGAAACCAGGTGAACCAGGTCCATCACAACCAAAACGAGATATTCACTGTGCAAAGGTTATGCTGTGCATATGGTGGGATATGAAAGGTGTGGTGTACTATGAGCTGCTGCAACCGGGTGAAACTATGAATGGAGAACGTTATCGACGACAATTAATGCGTTTGAAGCAAGCTCTGGCCAGAACACGACCAAAATGGGAGAACAGACATGATAAACTTATTGTTCAACATGATAACGCTCGCCCACATGTCGCAAAACCGGTCAAAACCTATTTAGAAAATGTCGGATGGGAAGTTTTACCCCACCCGCCATATTCACCAGACGTTGCTAATTCGGACTACTACTTGTTCGATTGCATGAACAACGATTTGATTGGACAGCGGTTTACTTCTTCAGAAGATATCGAAACATGGGTCTCTGACTGGATCGCTTCCAAGGATGAGGACTTCGTTCGCCACGGAATCCGTACATTGCCTGACAGATGGGCGAAAGTGGTGGCTAGCGATGGACAATATTTTTCTTAAGGTATTTATGTATTTTGTGTTTGTACTACAGCTTCAATGTATGCGTACCAACCGCACGAATTAATTCCTAGACCAAATATTTTCTACGAAATAAGCACATCATACTGAGTTAAGTGATAGTTTGGGTTTGGAAATGAAATGAAAAAAATGAAATCTTTGAGTTTTACGTCCCACGATTATGCCGGTTAGGCTAAAGGAGACGGTGATGATGAATAATGAATGAAGAAAGTGGGAGGAAACGGGAGAACCCCGAGAAAACCCACGCACACGGTGTTTGTCCACCACAAAGTTCACTTGGCGGGGGCTGGGATCGAACCCGGGACCCCAAGCACCAGAGGTGAACGCTCTACCACTGAGCCACCGCGGCCCCAAAAGTTTGGGTTTGGCTACACTATATGTAGTTCTCCAAATATAAGGCATACAAGAAAATCTTTGATTGAATTATATTGGATCTTTTCATCAAAAAATGCGGAAAATTGTTTCATTTTCGATCACAGCTGAACGGTGTGATGCTAGACAATGAAACACGGATTTTTTATGCAGCAGTCTTTCAAGAATCTGGCTGCATGTAAGTAATTTTTGTTGCAAATATATATCTGCAAAATAGACACTACTTTTTATTTTGGGAAAGGAATACACTGTTGTATACTAAAAAGAAATATTTTGAGATTATTTAATGTTGTATAAGTGAGACAAAACTCAAGGCTAATACATATTTAATTACAGAAAGAGTTCGAGTATGTAGCTAATACTTTGTTGTCTTTAATTTACAATTTCTAATTACTAGATGTGATTCTGCATATTTTGTTTACTTGATCAGACAGTTTCAGCGGGGGAACTGC
The DNA here is from genome assembly GCF_964235325.1 of Thermobia domestica. Classification (NCBI taxonomy): domain Eukaryota; kingdom Metazoa; phylum Arthropoda; class Insecta; order Zygentoma; family Lepismatidae; genus Thermobia; species Thermobia domestica. The sequence continues at coordinate 33,695,063 of NC_137454.1, forward strand.
TGAGTAATTTGATAGTTTGGTTGACTCTGAGTTTTAATAAAAGCGAATGCTTTAACTCAGATATGGAACATTATCTTTTTCCTGAAATCGCATAATAATGAAAAGACGAACTTTATACACGATGATTCAAAGAAATGGGAATTTTGAAAGTTGTGTTGGCAATACTAGGCGTTTGGTAACACTTAATAACGTACGCCGGCCTGTCAACGATACCCTACAATTTAGTTATCATGAATGCTTGGAGTGTTGCGCAACATGCTTTCGCGATCAAAGCGTTTTACAAGAACAATGAGAGTGTGGAGGGGGCACGTAGAGAATCCCGCCGTCATTTTAATTTAGGACGCCACGATCGTATTCCATCAGCACGTCCAATTGAAACATGGATACGCAATTTCGAGCGAACCGGCTAGGCAATGAAAAAGAAACCTCCAGGCCGTGTACGAACCATTCGTACACCAGACAATATCCAAGCTGTTCGAGATGCTGTCATAAGAAGTCCACGTCGCTTAACCCGTCGTCACTCAGCATCTTTACAGTTGCATAGTTCCAGTGTTCGAAGAATATTAGTGCAGGACTTTGAATGGCATCCAACAAGTTGCAGATCGTCCAGGAACTGAAACCCTACGATCATGTTATGCGACGACAATTTTGTGAACTAATGCTTCAAAAGATTATCTTAATCTTCAAAAAAATAAATTGTATTGTATGTATTCTAAACTGGCATTATTTTTACTATGAAATGAAATAATTAAAAAAAAAGTTTTTATGAAATTATTTAATTTTCAAAATTTCCCGTTTTTTAATCACCCTGTACTTTGATCTTTTAACATCCAGAGAGTGTGTTTGTAGAGGTAGCTTACTGGACATTAGCATTATTTTTCTCTATCGTTAATATTTTTGTTAATGTAATAATTAGGGATGTGAAAAACCTATTTTTTTATAGTCACTTGAAATTGGATTTTATTGGGCAAAAATGTGTGTTATTTCTTTACATATAGTTAAAGCCGTATTTCTATTCAAAATACAATTTAAGCATTCATATCCTACTGTACGTATGAAACTCCGAAATTTCCTTGTTGGGTTGAGGTGGCCCAGTAATAGAGCGCTTACTTGTGGTGCGTGGAGTCTCAGGTTCTATTTCCATCTCCCGCCAAGCGGACTTTATTAAGGGTTCTCTCGTTTCCTCCCACTTTTCTCATATCACCACAATTATCCATCTCATGATCACCGTCTCCCTTAACTTCGGTGTATAATCGTGAGACATTGAACTAAACTTAAAAATAAAATGTCGTACGAAGGGAATGCATGACGTCACATCCGCGATCTGTCCTCCAGATTTGCACCACTGACAATCAGTTCAATTTCAATTTCTAAAAAAAGGCACTAGACAATTTTGTAAAGTAACAGAGGTGGGTAATTCTATTCCCTATTACACTTAGGATTCAAATCCCTGGACCAGCCGTTCTGACTGAAAATTCCTTTAGTTTTCCTTAAAACACGCCAGGCAAATCCTGGAGTAGTGCTTCAAGTTCAAGAGTCAGAATTGAAAAAACGGCTTAATTAAATGGATATTTCTTTTAAGTCGTTTTTTTTTAAGTACTGAAGAGTTGGATTTTTTTTTTTTTAATTCTCATTTCGAGTTGCCAATTTGCATTATTACGATTACAGGGCCTTTCTAACAGGAGTAACAAACGTTAGAAAGGTCTTATGTGTAGGGTGATTAATAACGGAGAAAATATAAGTTAAATTGTAGACTGTACGTGTTCGCGGATTGATGCAATAAAGTGAGGTAGGTGGCAGCAGAGCCTAATCTGACAGTCTTTCAAACCCACTGTGTTATTAACTAACTTACGATATGTATGCTGCTGTATTATCATGGGGGTCAAGGTAGAACAAAACGAGCCCTGCGGGGCTTATAACAACCTTCATTCGTTCAGCTATGTTTCGTACCTTAGCTAAATCACTTTTTTTAATCAATAAAGTTGTGTGGAAAGTGGACTAAATACCACGTAACATTACGTCACACTCAGGTGGTGAAACTTCAGTGTAAATTTAACCTCACCCTTTGGGAAGATATGATATTTAATCGCCCGCATTGTTTAAGTCATGAATTACTAGTGTACAGCTGCAACACTTAACAGTTCCAAGGTTCTAATTTTGCGCTGTAATTCTATATTGATGTAGGAAAGAGCAAAAGAAGCACGAAAATAATAAATATTTGTGATTAATAGTGAATAAATGAAATGAAATTATTGTGTTTTACGTCCCACGTTATGCCGGCTAGGTTAAAGGAGACTGTGATGATGAATGAAATGGTGGAATAAAGAAAGTGGGAGGAAACCCACGCACACGGTATTTGTTAACCACAAAGTTCACTTGGCGGAGGTTGGGAATAGTGAAGGCCAGAAATGATACAAGGGAAATTGTAGGTAAGATATATGAAAGTAAGAACAGGTAAGTTGTAATACAACGTTGAAAATGGATTCATGTGGGCTTCTATCTGGGGCCACCATCTGCGGCAGTTTTGCTTGTATTTCTACTCAGATCTCCATACGGACGAAATCCTCTCGGTAAAGCTCGAACCCTTCTGCTGCGCTCTTGTCCTTAGTAATCGGTTAAATAAGATCCGTTCTTTTAGTGACAACCTAGCCCACATTGGTTGGTTTTTTTAAAGCTGATTCGTCCTTTACGCACTCCAGTTTTTATATCAAATGTGTGCACACTTTAGTTATACTCGTCCCTTCTAAAATTGCACCCAGTAATGCCACTCCATCCTTAAGAAAGACTTTCTAAGGCAGTAAGAGTGCATTTCCTGCTAAGACAAGTTCATATTTCATGAATACAAGAATTGTTGGCTGATATTTGGTATCTCCCCCAAACATGCACATATAAGATCTCCAGTGTTACTGGCTATCTGCACCCGTTAATACAACTTCTTTAAGAAACAGACTAATGTTTAGCAGAAGGGGTCCAGGAATTATTAAAAAAAAGTTACAATTTTGGTAATTTATGTTCACAACAGCTTAGGTTAGTTTATGTTACATTATGTTAGTGTAGGAATCCAGCATAATTTTCCAATATATATATATATATATATATATATATATATATATATATATATATATATATATATATATATATATATAATTTCGCTTATTCCTATTAATATTAGGTTAGGTTTGGTTACGTTATGTTAGATCAAAGTACTTGCATCATCCATTTCTCGGTAATAGTATACATGAGAACCCTCTGTCTTCCGTGCGCGAGGATACTTCATATTATATATTTATACGTTACCAAATTAAATCACTGCGTTGTCTTCATTATATGTGCTTAACATTCTATTTTTACTTTCTAGAATAAATTTTGTTGATTTCGATTCGAAAAATGTTAAATATTTTTAAATTTATATCATGATGCAGACCAAAATCCTTGTTGCATATAATGTAATGCGCTATAGCATATAAAGTACAAGGGCAAATAGGTACGTTCTTTCTTATTTTCGTATCAGTGGATAAGTAAATGAAAGTGGGTTTGTTACCCCCTTTCTAAGTTCGTAGATACTCAATGAATAATCCCTAAAAGTATGAGCGTCCAGCTTCTTCTGGAACTCAGACGGTCTTACGTATACTATATCCCATTTCTCCTGTAAATTTTGCTTTGCACGTGCTTCTGGACCCCTTCTGCAAAACCTAACCCACGAAACACTCCCTAAGACAGTAAGAGAGCATTTCCTGCTAAGAAAAGGCAATATTTCATGAATGAAAGTATGCGCCACTAAAATAGGGTAGTACGCATTTTTTTCTACAATATTGTTATACCTGCTTAAATACTCTCCTATAAATATAGCTCTTCCATCTCCAAGTTGTCTCTTCCAATTTCCAAACTGGTGACCAGCGTATCTGTGTGCAAGGAATATTGAATTGGTAAGAAGGATCTTTCCTGTTACGAAATCGATGAATTCTTTCGTTGAAGCTACACAGGGATCAATATTCAGGCAGTCCCGCAGTACATCTTCAGAAAAAGCAACCAATTTTGTATCTGTAGTAAAAGGCGTTGGTTCTACAAGTGAGAAAACTGCATTTGGAATATATTCCCTCACCGAATTCCCTTCTTTATCTAAAGGAAGTTCTAATAAAGTACAAGGCACAAAGGCCCACTCATTTAAGTTTTTACAAAGCGGTATTAGAAAATCTCCACCTGACATTGTCACTCATTAATTTGATTATGCTTTGTGAATTTATATTTTACATTAACTTTATGTATTATTCTTATTCACACTTTCTAAACTGTTTTTGACGCAATTTTTTTTTTCATATATTGCCTACTATTATTACCCAAGGTATATTATTACTGCACTTTGTTTTCCTTACTGCTTGTCAACATTCTTTTGTCAAATCTCCGTGACAAGTGCTGCCAAATCATGCCAAATTACCGCTAATAATTTTTCGAATTATCCCACAACAATGAAAAAGACATGTAAGACTACAAATCCTTTTTAATAGTTTATTGAAATATAGAACAGCCTGTAGACAGAAACATAGAACAAATATTTCAATGTTTCTTCTGATGGAAATTGGAAGCTAAAACTTGATTTTTAAGCTTTGAAATTATTATTTTTCCATTTAGGCAAATGATGACGTGGTGGTGCAATTGAATTTGACCTGGCAACTATGTTAGGATGATAGGCATTTGTTCTATAGGTGAATTGCATTAATAGTTATAATTTTCCTACGGCGTTGTGTACGATTGTGCGGTTTAGGAACTGTAAAATAGTTTTATATATTTATCATACAGTTCTAGAAGAGCAAAAACACCATTATCCAAAATGGAGTGCTTATTAGGAGTTGCTTGTAAGGATTTTGCAATGTTGGCTGCGGATATGTCAACAGCTCAAAGTATTCTTGTTATGAAAGACGGTAAGTATGCAGTGGCATGTCATGCTGTCAGAAGTTCAATTTAAATGAAGTGTATAGAAGAGAGAAAGACCTCTTTGGTTAACTTTACCGTGCCCGCTCTAGATGGTATACTCATTCAGAAGCGAGAAATTACACTCTTATTGATTTTATGTAAATGGAACAAAACTTTGTAACGAGCTAACTTTCCAATCCTTACCTTATTCTACTTTACCCCGCCATACTCTACTATAGCATTTTAAAGCGGCCCTACGTATCGATGCGCAGGTGGAGCGTGTATTGTAAAGTTTACCTGACGTATTTAAATAAGCAGGAATTCATTTTTATTATGCTAACTTGCAGATGGCGCCCCGAATTAGACACACAAATGGTTTTCAGCGTTCTTTATTATGTATTTGTAATATAACTTACGTACAATTAGTCTTTCATTTGCTCTTCACTAGATACAAGGAGCCGCGGTGGCTCTATCACGATAGTGGTAGAGCGTTCACCTCTGGTGCTTGGAATCCCTGGTTCGATCCCACCCCCGCCAAGTGAACTTTGTGCTGGACAAACCGTGTGCGTGGGTTTCCTCAGGGTTCTCCCGTTTCCTACCACTATCTTCATTCCACCATTTCATTCATTACTCATTATCACCGTCTTGCCATCATTTAGCGTAACCGGCATTAGCGTGGGACGTAAAATTCAGAGATTTCATTTCAGTTTTTAGCTAGATACAAATTTATCAACATGTTATTACAAAATAACATGTTGATGAATTTGTATCTAGCTAAAAACTGAAATGAAATCTCTGAATTTTACGTCCCACGCTTTATTACAAAATCCGTGTAACGTGGGTTCCTATCACCACGGCATGGCGCGTCCTCAGGTTGCGGATCGAGGAGAAGGCCTCTAGATATAGAGGTTAGCTGCGAATATACTGAATAAGCAGTCGCGGACAGCCGACTAGGAGTGGTCCTCCAGCTTGGGGGTTTGGGTAGGGCTAACAACCTCATCCTGTAAAAAAAAGCACTTGTTCAGAAATATTCACAAAAGCCTCGGACAAGGACTGATAACTTGGCACGACCTCAGCAAAAGAAAATGGACATGAGATTTGGAACATGGAATATTAGGAGTCTTTATAGGGTAGGCGCGTTAAAATCCGTAACGAGGGAGTTAGAGAAATACAGGATGGACGTAGTAGGAGTTCAGGAAGTTAGGTGGGAAGGAAATGGATCTGAGAATTCCGGAAATTTTACGTTCTTTTACGGGGAAGGAAATAAAAATCACCAGTTAGGAACAGGGTTTTTCGTTCATAAACGTATATTACCAGCAATTAAACGGGTTGAATTTGTTACTGACAGACTTTCTTTTATTACTCTTAAGGGACGGTGGTGTGATATTATTGTTTTAAATGTACATGCCCCAACAGAAGATAAGGATGACGATATAAAAGACAGTTTTTACGAAGAAGTGGAACGGATATTTGACCAACTCCCGCGATACCATATGAAAATTCTATTAGGGGATTTCAATGCGAAGGTAGGACGAGAGGATATTTTCAAACCGATTATAGGGAACGAAAGTCTGCATAAGGAAAGTAATGACAACGGTGTTAGACTCGTGAACTTTGCAACATCCAAAAACCTAATCGTGAAGAGTACAAAATTCCCACATCGCGACGTTCATAAATACACTTGGACATCACCAGACGGGAAAACACATAATCAAATTGATCACGTTTTAGTAGATAGAAGAAGGCAATCTAGCATAATTGATGTCCGGTCATTTAGAGGGGCTGATTGTGACACTGACCACTACCTGGTAGCGGCGATAATACGAGAGAGGTTATCGTTGAATAAAGGTAATATTCATTGTCCGAAAACGGAGAGATTCAATTTAAAGAAATTAGAAGAGAGCCAGGTAAGAGAGGAATATCAGATTGAAGTTTCGAATAGATTTTCGGCTTTAGAAGATTCGAAGTGCACTAGTGTTGAGGATAACTGGATTGAAATTAGAGATAGCATTAAAATTTCAGCAAAAGAAAAATTGGGACACGCGGAAATACGTAGGAACAAACCATGGTTCGACCAGGAATGCATAAAACTAGCAGAGAAGAGAAAACAGGCAAAATTACGCTGGCTACAAAATCCGAATGAAATGACTACACAAAATTTCGCAGATATCAGGCGGGAAACTTCCAAAACTTTTAGAACAAAGAAACGCGATTTTCTGAAAGCTAAAATTAAGGAACTTGAAGATAATAGTAAAAATAAAAACATACGGGACATGTATAAGGGAATCAACGAATTTAAGAAAGGCTATCAACCTCGTGCTTATATATTAAAGAAATCTGACGGTACAGTTCTCACTGACACGGATAGCATCTTAAATAGATGGAAAGATTTCTTTGACGATTTGCTTAACACGCAACCAAAAACTAGTGTTCGTGGAGAAAAGGAGATACACACCGCAGAACCGTATATTCCAGAACCCAACCGAATAGAAGTAGAAACCGCTATAAAGAAATTAAAGAAACACAAATCTCCGGGTGTAGATGAAATTCCGGCTGAGTTAATTTTAGCTGGAGGCGAAAAATTGTGGAACAAGATGCACAAACTCATTCTCCTTATCTGGAACAAGGAAGAATTGCCACAAGAGTGGAAAGAATCAATCATTGTTCCAATCCACAAGAAAGGCGACAAAACTGACTGTAATAATTATCGAGGCATTTCTCTTCTGTCAACATCCTATAAAATCCTTTCAAATATTCTGTTAGCAAGACTGACCCCATATGCAGATGAAATTATTGGAGATTATCAGTGCGGATTTAGACGAAATCGATCAACTATCGACCAAATATTTACCATTCGCCAAATACTCGAAAAAAAGTGGGAATACAATACCCCGGTACATCAACTATTTATTGATTTTAGAAAGGCGTACGACTCGGTTAGGAGAGAAACATTATACAACGTTCTTGCAGAACTTGGAATACCGAGAAAGCTAATTAGATTAATTAAGATATGTTTAAATGAATCCCAAAATAAAGTCCGGGTAGGAAATTTTTTGTCCACGAGCTTTCACGTCGAAAATGGCCTGAAACAAGGAGATGCGTTGTCGCCATTATTATTTAACTTCGTTTTGGAATACGCTATAAGGAAAATCAAAGATAGCAACCAGGGCTTACAGTTGAACGGTATTCACCAGGTTATGGCATATGCTGATGATGTAAATTTAATAGGAGATGATAGGAGAACAATAGAAAGAAATGCAGAGATCTTATTAAACGCTTGCAGGGACATGGGTTTAGAAGTAAATGCAGAGAAAACTAAATACATGGAAGTGCGTCGGAACCGGAATACAGCAAATTATGGATGCGTTAAAATACTAAATAATACTTTTGATAAAGTGGATACTTTCAAATATCTAGGATCAATATTAACAGAGGAAAATCATATTCACGGAGAAATTAAATGTCGACTAAAAGCAGGGAATTCGTGTTACTATTCGGTTCAAAATCTCTTGTCGTCGCGAATTCTGTCGAGGAATTTGAAACTTAAAATATACAAAACGATAATCATGCCTGTTGTTCTGTATGGCTGCGAAACATGGTCACTTACTCTGAGGGAAGAACATAGACTGAAAGTATTTGAGAACAAGATCCTGAGACGAATATTCGGACCCAAGAGGAACGGGAATGGGGAATGGCGGAAACTTCATAACGAGGAACTACATAATTTATATGGTTTACCCAACATTGTTAGGGTCGTCAAATCTAGGAGGCTTAGATGGGCGGGTCATGTAGCTAGAATGGAAGAAAGTAGAGACGCTTTCAAAGTTTTGATTGGAAGACCAATCGGAAAACGACCATTAGGAAGACCTAGGCGCAGATGGGAGGACAATATTAAGATGGATCTCGCAGAGATTGGAATACAGAGTAGAAACTGGATGCAGTTAGCTAAGGATAGAAGTCAGTGGAGAGCTTTTGTGAACGCGGCATTGAACCTCCGGGTTCCATAGGCCATAGAGTTAGTTAGTTAGTTAGTTATTACAAAATTCCATCTACATACAAAATTCCATCTACATTTTATTAGTGCGCAAATTAAGTTCCTTTCCACCGTTAAGCGTTACGAACTATGCACTAGTTAGATATAATGAAAACATTTCTTCTCATGTTTGCATCCAACACTGTGAGCAACACTACTACAGCAATATGTTTTCCCCGTTAGCCTAGCCGACATAACTATGGGACGGGCAAGGTTCTAGAACACAGGTCTCCCTTCCCATTTAGCTGTAATAAGGACAGAAAACAACGTGCCCTGCGGGGCTCTAACCCGCCTTCAGTCGCTCATGCTCGCTCGGCAATACAATTTGGATTAAATATTAAACGTTGGTATAGAAAGGAACCATCATGTCTACTCACCTATATGGGGGGGGGGGGGACTGTGTTCTAGAACCTTCCCTGTGGAGGCGTAAGATTTCATTTCATTTATCAGTATTATGTAAATCAGCTTTTAGAACGAGTTGGGTGTGGAACACTGGTTAATGAAATATATGTCTCTGGTAAATCAAAAATTATAGAATATATACGAAAATGCTATCATGATCTACGTTGCCACACAAAGAATTCGGATGGCATTTAGGATCTGCCCCAACTAGTTTCATGGCTCCAGAACCGAGTACTTTGTTTTTGTCTAAATTGTGATAAAGATAGAAAAAAAACGGACCCTGCGGGGCTTCTAACACCTTTCGCTCAGCTATATTTTGTAAAGCAAATAATACTGTGCAAGTTATATGTGCAAGATTGGGGGAGATACTAAATATCAGCTGACAATTCTTGTATTCATGAAATATGAACTTGTCTTAGCAGGAAATGCGCTCTTACTGCCTTAGAAAGTGTTTCTTAAGGTTGAAGTGGCATTACTGGGTGCAAACTGATTTTAGGAGGGCCGAGTATAACTAAAGTGTCTACAGATGTGACATAACGATTGGAGTGCGTAAAGGACGAATCAACTTCAAAAAACCAACCAACATGTGCTAGGTTGTCACTAAAAGAACGAATGTTATTTAACTTAGTACTAAGGACAGGAGCGCAGCAGAAGGGTTCGAACCTTACGGAGGATTGCGTCCGTATGAAGCAGGCGCGAAGCGACTGTGGTTATACACATAAATGAGGATAGTGAAAAAACACTTTGTATGGTATAAAGATACATACCTTGCATGTGGTAGTCTTTGGCGTACACGCCTTTAGTGTGAGATATCCAGGTTCGATTCCTGGCGGGAGCTCATGTGGTTCGTATTCTATGTTGAGATGTAGGTCCACGTTACATAGCCTCGCTGCTGAAAGGAACACAGGTTGTGACGGGTTTTGGGGGCCAGAAATTAGGTTTAAAAAGAATGTTTACATAAGGAATGAGTTTATATTACGGAAGGGTAGTTTACGTAAGAGTAGTAATCTGTGAAGTGGAAAGAATGGGAACGCAGTATATTGAAGTTTTTGAAATCCGTGGCCGATCTGTACAAACCGTGTAGGTAAGTACAAATTTAAGTTTCCGTGAAATACCTAACGTACCCAGAATTAACAAATGTTTAACAAATAATTATGATTTTTAGCAGAAAATTTCTTCTTCCCTCGTCCCCGTCCAAAGCCGACATGTCAGGGACGCTGATCTGAAATCCAAATCAAATCAAATTTTGTGCACTGTCTTTACATAGACATTTACTTCACTTCGTCATGTGTTTCTTATGAAGTAATACATCCTAAAGAGCACACTTCCCATTTCGTATTTCTACCTTATTATACATGTAAGAGGTAAGATCCCGATATATTTTGATTATTTGTGCAATCTTATTGTGAAAACAAATAATACATTTTTTTCCGTGGATTTTACAAATTTATAGCAGGTTAGCTGTTGCAGATGGCTGCCTTAAAGTACAAAATATACAGAGAATGAACAGAATCAGACGAAATATCAACATGAGAGTAACAAAAAAGGTAATGATGATCATCAGTGTAGGGTGATTAATTAGGGGAAAAAACGAAGTCGAATTCTGGACTTTGAGTTTACGTATTGATGCCGTTTAGGTACAGAGTCTATAGAGCATAATGTGGCACTGTTTCAAAACCACTGTCTTATTAACTAACTTAAAACGTGAATGCTGTATTAATAATAATAATAAATACAGAAATGTAGATTGGAAACTAACAGGGTTGGTTGGTTTAAACCAAGGTGGTTTAAACCAAGGTTTAAACCAGCTGGTTTTTTCAGAAAAACCAACTGGTTTAAACCAAAAAACAAAAAAATGTTCGTAAAAGTGTAAGTGTTTGTAAAATCTTGATGAACACACATTTGTGGGTTATCACGTTTCACTCCCGTATATTATTCGTATTATATTCAGACCTAAATTCCCCATTCATTACTCAAAAAAGATTATACTACAAAAGCAACTTTTTTTTACAAGTTTATAAATGTTTATTTTGTGATTTTTTTGTAGTTATTATTATTATTATGTAATTGCAATCGAAGAAAAATTCTAAATATTGTTTCGTTTCAATGTTTACTATTGATAAAATACATCGAAAATGCCGTACTTTTTGTGTGTGTGTGTGGGGGGGGGGGGGTCATACAGACCCCGCGAGAGGCATTTAGTGAAATAAGTATCTTTGGTATCTATTTATGTATAAATGAGTCTGAGCCAAAGTGGACTCAAATAATTCGTATCTTTATTCCCTTTTCTTATTGATATGCAGATTAAGTCGGTGTATTTCTTTAATTTGGACGATTAAAAGTCGTTGTTAACTAACTTGAACTAGATTAGTTCTTCTGTACTCCGTCGTACTTTGAAATTGTTCATATGTAATTAATTCTGTGTAATGGTTTCACTTGTGCAACTGTTTATCTTTTTGTCCTTCTGAAATGACTCTTGACAGTTATATTAAGAAGCATGTAAAGATCAGTACAACGTATTTTTTTTATCAGGATTCCTTCGTGAGTGAGTCGGCAGACGTATCGCATTTGTGACCTATTAGTCCTGGTTCCGAGTTCAAATGGAGGACAATTTCTCTCGGATGTAACTCGAGAAGCGGTTTTTATTCCGCTTTAAGCTTATGTGACCCCTTCCAGCATAACCCGGTTGTTGCATGATAACATCAAGGCGAAACAAACTTATTTCTGTCCATATATGATATGAATATATAGAGCAAATCATTTAAACCATAAAAACCTGGTTTAAACCAAAAAAACCTGGTTTAAACCAAAAAAACCGTTTTTTTTTGTTTTTTTAATAAAAACCATGGTTTTTGCCAACTCTGGAAACTAATAAGAGGAGTTGTGTGTGAACTAAATATGGTGAAATTGGCCAAAATGTTGGATACTATCCAATTTTATGGGGACATAAATTTGTAAAATCCCCGTAAGGAGTATGTTATTTGATTTTACAATAAGGTTGTACAAATATCCAAAATATATAGTGATCTTATCTCTTACAAGTATTATAAGGTAGAGATACGAGATGGAAAGTGTGCTCGTTATCATGTAGTACGTGAAGTGCTATGCAAAGACAACACACAAAGTGATCAACGCAAAGTTGTGCCAGATGCAAGGGATGTGTTTTTATGACACAGGGAAAACATTATCCTCGTTTGTGCCTATATCCACCGTCACCGACGTGCCTGCTCCATACTGATGCACCTCTTCGCTGCCGCTCGGTACCCTCTGCTACGCTCCTACCCTGACTCGATTAGATAGCATTCGTGCTTTTTACTGGCCACCGAGCACAAATTTATTTGTTATTAAAAGTTGATTATTATTTTATCCTTTGTACTTTTTATGCCATATGTGCACACGTTGTAGTTATATCTAGTCCTCCTAAAGTCATTCTACACCTATTGCTGCATCTCCTCCCTTAAGAAAAACTTTCTAGTGCAATAAGAGTTAATTTACTGATAAGAGGTTGTGTTTGATAAACATAAGTATGCTTAAGAACATAAGTATAAGTTCCATAAACATAAGGAAACTTAGCATAGAATTAAGTATTTTCGTATGCGTTTTGTAATTTTTGATGTCTCAGGAACATGTGTTTGATGAGGGGTTTCACCCTCAACCTGCCACTTCTCTAAAAATTCATTTGCATTATACTTTAGGAGGATGTTAGAGTGCTGGTTACACACGTGAGAAAGTAAAGATTAATTGTTTTCGTTATTTCTAAATAGTGCATAGCGTGCAACACTTAACAGTTGGAAGGTACTAATTTTGCACACCAATACAATATAGATGAGTACTATCTAGTGAAGAGCAGAGAAAGCAAGAAAATAAGAAAAATTTTTGATTGACAATTAAGAGTGAAAGACGGAAATGAAAGATAAGTAATTCTACATAAGGTATATTAAAATAACAAGTAAGTAGTAATAAAACGTTGAAAAAGTTTCATGTGTGTCTAATCCAGGGCCACCATATGCGAAAGATTAGCCATTTGTTCCCCATAAAATTGGTTTATATGCAATTCCCCTTTTATTAGTTTCCGCTCTATATTTCTGTATTTTCCTCCATTACTGCAACATACACGTTCTAGGTTAGTTGATAAGACGCTGAATTTGAAAAGTTGTCATATTATGTTCTGTTGCCTGTTTAAGGTTCATTTCATGTGAAATCAACCAAGCCCAAAACCTCATGGTGTCAGATTTCGATGAAACGTGGTGTACATGTAGGCCTCTATGAGAGATGATCATGACCAAATTGTTGCCCTGTACCGGTTTAGAACTTTCTAGAATGTTCCAGATGATTCGAGTACCTTCCAGTATTTTCACATGTTTAGGTCATTGCAATGTACTATGATTGATAATGGAATGTTCCAAAGATCCCCACAGGATTACTGAATTACATATTGCATTAAAAAAGCATTACTATTAGGTCAGTTACACCTTACTTCAGCAGTACTGGCAAATTGGAAAGTTGCCACATTGGTGCCCCAAGTCTCTCCCGACATAGTCACACGAAAATCATTGTAGACTCCAGGCCCATTTTTGGCCCAAGTTGACATCTGGCACACTTATACTGGGCATTAACAGTTTATTATGATTTCTCTTCTACCTAAGTACAGGTTAGGATTATGTTAGAGTGTACTGAATAAGCGTGTATTCCGACCCGATGCGTCTAGAACTTGACAAATCGAGTATAACCCGTATAGTGTCTGATACATATTAAGAATACGGAGAGAAATTTGTATAATAGTGAAAAACTAATTTCTTCGTGGTAGTTTTCATTGTTCCCTCATGTCTTGTTTACTGTTCCTTTGGTGCCGATGCCCGATTTGGAACAGATAGAGTAGAAGGTACCATCAGAAATAATTGTTCTTTCACTATTTATCTCCTAATGCCTTCTACACTTATTTTCTTTGCTCCTGCCTCATCTGTGTACAGATTTATATATTTGTATGCCTGGAAAATTAATACGCCATTAAAACACACCAACCTGTGCCAGGTGGTCACAAGAAGCCAGTTGCATATTTTGCGAAGCTAGAGGTCCCGATTGATAGAATTGTAGTGCGTTCGTAGGGAGTAGGGACATTGCCGAAGTGGGTATGCGGATACAAGTAAATAAGCGCAAAAATGCACGCATCAACGTCTGCTAGGTAGTCACTACGACTGTTACTGCTGTATAGTAATCAAAATTTTAAAGGTTGTTTCTATGTTCACAAGTAATTTATATTTTCTCCGCATATGTACACAGGTTTCTTGACCATTACATTTCATTTCTGAATTAACAGATTTTACCTGTAAGTTTTAATGAAGAAATATCCCCATGTTCTTTATGTGCACCTAGTATCTTCCATGAATAACGTCCGTATGGTAGAAGAGTGAAGGGGAGTAGACTAAAGTTGCCAGGAATAAAATTTATTAATAATATGGGTTAGTTAGCATGAATACCGTTTTTTGAATTAAATGAAATGAAATATAACGTCCCACGATTATGCCGTTTTCGGCTAAGAGAGACGATGATTAAGACAAGTGCATGATGATGGAAGAATTTGTGAAATGAGAAAGTGGAAGGAAATGGGAGTACTCCCCCAAAAAAACCACGGACACAATGTTGTCTACCACAAACTTACGAGGGGAGGCTGGAAAGTTCATGAAATCAAGAAGAAATTTACCTGGAAGAGCCATTTTAATACACTATTTAACGTATTGGCCCTGAAGCTCAATACACTTTTCACAACGATGTTGTAACATTTCTTACCCTTGCAAATAGGTCTTGTCCTGTTGTGGTAACCAGCCCTCCACCTCCGCAATGAGTGCCTCATCGGATGAAAGATGTTTGCCTTTGAGATGATAGTCGGAAGAGATGTGTGAAGAGGTGATAGTCGGAGGGGGCCGGATCAGATGAGTAGGATGGGTGAGGTACATAGGTGAAGCCCAGATCCACCAGCAATTGCATCGTTTGATGAGCCTTGTGGGAGGGTGCATTGTCCTGGAGAAACTGAACACCACTGCTCATTATTTCCCGACGTTTTTTCTTCAGAGCCTCCTTCAGCTCAGTAGTCGGAATAAACCCGAACATTGATGGTTTCACCCATTTTAAGATATTTGATAAGGATGTCATCGTCCTTATCCCAAGACACCGATGCAGGCACCTTCCCAGCTGATCTTTAGCTTCGTAATTACTTTGGTCGAGGAGATCTACTGTGGCGCCAGTCTAGGGATTGCTGTTTTGTCTCTTGATCATAGAAGTGCAGCCATGTTTCATCTTCTGTCACCAATCTGCGCAAGAACTCACCAGGGTTTTGAAACTTTTGCAAAATTTCCTATAACATCTGCGCCCATGTTCTCTTCTGGTCAGTATTCAAACATTTTGGGATCCATTTGGTACTGACCTTCCGCATGTCCAAATATTCTGCTATTATGACACCCACACGCTCACTCGTTATGCCCACACACGCAGCAATGTTTTTGGCCGATATGCACGTATCCTCCGTGATCATGTCATGCAGTTTGTCGATGTTTTCCGTGGTCACTACACTTGAAGGTCTGTCTGAGTGAGGTTCATCTTCAGTCTCACGATGACCAATCTTAAAACACCTCACCCACTTCGCTACTGTTGTATATCCAGGAGCATGTTCCCCCAAAGTGCCCTGTAAAATTTTATGAATTTCCATAGAGGATTTGTTTTGCAGCACAAAAAACTTGATGACACTGCGAAGCTCATTCTTCTCGAATTTCCTTAGATCCTCCGCCATATCTTCTTACAGAACCTGTAACAAATGAAGTAACAATGATAAATTGATCATATATGGGATAGAGATTCACAATGTGACCTTTCTGATGACTACAATGATATGTTTCAGATTTTTTTTCTTCTTTTTGATTTCGTGGATTTTCCAGCCCTTCCTCGTATTTAGCCAGGGATCACATGCACCAGCGGTAACCACGCCATCACTGAGCCACTGTGCACGTCAATACGTTTTTTTAAATTGAATTGAATTAAGTTTAGCGTCCCATTCAGCAGCGAAGCTATGTCAGACGTGGACCTACTGCTTAACGTGGAGTCTAAACCACATAAACTCCCTCCTGGAATCGAACCCGGGTCTCCCCGCCAAAGGCGCGTACGCTATCTACATAGCCATGAGGGAGCTCAGCATTAATTCGGTGTGGGAAACTTACCCCAAGTATTACTTGGACAATTATGACTTCCTTGGACAATAATCCCATTGGATTACAGATACGGTATGTTGGCCATTTTACACTAAAAATATGTTGCTTGTAACATAAAGCAACAGTATATCAACTGAAATACTAAAAATACTTGCATTACTATTTTGCAACTGAATTTGGCACAAGGCGGATCGGATGAGATTATTGCAGGTCCGTTTCTTTTAAAGTAGACTCAAATTACGTGTACTGTGAGTGGATGCTCTGAAATTAACTTGGGGAGGTAGAGAATGACAATTGAATATTCCATTTTATGAAAAACAACAGAATATCCTTTTGAGACGAATATGTGATGCTATATTAAGTGTTTTCCTAATAGTTTCATTAACTGGAACTCTTTTTATCTCAGTGACGAACAATGGCCCTATTGAAATTAAAAACGTCGTTTAGTTTAAGAAAGTATGTGCGACAAGCCTTAGACCAAATAGGCGAATAATATTCCATTACAGGAGAAATCACTCTGGTATAGTAAGTTGCTACTACTGTCTAATTTTGCATTTCTGTAAATCTGTACAATATTCCTAACATTCATATATATATATAAAACATTAAGAGAATGTGTTCACTGAAAGTAAGATTGTAATGTAATTCCAAGATGATCATCACTTGTACATTTTGATCAAGTATATTAATAATACTCTTGTTTAATAGATATTTCTTGCGAGAGTGGGGGCGCGGTGGCTCAGTGGTAGAGCGTTCACCTCCGGTGCTTGGGGTTCCTGGTTCGATCCTAGCTCGCGCCGTGTGGACTTTGTGGTGGACAAACACCGTGCTCGTGGGTTTTCTCGGGGTTCTCACGTTTCCTCCCACTTTCTTTATTCCACCATTTCACTCATCTCTCATCATCACCGTCTCCTTTAGCCTAACCGGCATAACCGTGGGACGTAAAACTTAAAAGATTTCATTTTTTTTCTTGCGAGAAATTGTAAGAAAAATGCATTTAGTAGGATTTGCCAAGTTTATCAGAAAGATAGCTTGCAGTGATCTTTAGAAGTTCATTCTGGATTCTGTCATTATTAGCTAGAGCCTTTCTATTTCAACTGTGCCTCTTCTGGCGCTGCTGTCGATATATGATTTCCCGTATCTCCCTCGAAAGAAGAGAAACAAGTTGCTGCGGCCGAGATCTTTCAATTGTTGGATGCAGAAGTGTTGCCACAATGAATTATTTCACGGTCTTCGCTGTGCTTTATCTTGTTAGCCACTCTAAGTAGCCTACGATCTTCACTGATCAAGGTCAAACGACTGATGTTAAATTGGCAACAAAGCTCAGGTCATTCATTTCCTTTTCGTAAGCTAACGAAGGGTTTCATTCATCAGAGGGTAGGCGGGGGTAAGACCTAAGTATGTTTCACATATTTTCCAGTTGATTTGTCAACCAATGTTTCTTATTGTTACCACTCAAGAAAATGTTCGAAAGCTCAAAGAAATAACGCTTCGGAGATAATTTTTGCAGTAGTACTTGATGCTGTTTATTAAATAATATGCTTAATTAACATTGTTTCTTGTGAAATATAAATGTATTAGCTTTGTTCCTTTGCAACAGAAATATATTTATTGCCTTGTTTGACGTTTCTATTTTTCAAAATCTTTGGGTAGGCACGGGCTTCTGTGTGTTCCTTAGGTTCATTCCAGATATTGGATCGTTTGTGAGATAGAGAGGATGAATGATAAGACACGGTACATCTACATAGTACAGCAGTAGAGGTGGACAGATCATCGGTGAGCCTAAGAGACACGTTGATATGTTAAAATCAAGTGACCACAGTACCGTAGGCGTAGTATGGGAGAAAGGTGCAATGATAACAGCTAATAGGAGTAATATTTAGTTATTGTAACTTTGGGAATGACACACGGCACTCGGGAAGGGGGCATTGACATGGACATGGTCCCACGGTGGGCGCCAGATTACTAGAGAAAGTGTTACTGATCATCATGTTCCTGCATGATGGAAGTCCTATCATATAGTGAACATATTCTCGAACAACTTGTAATCTCCGGAATGGTGGAGCATTACATATATGTTGATATACATTTTTTTTTCTTTCTTTTGCCTGTTCTTAGAGGAATCCCTTCTGAAATTTAGAGATACCTTAATCATCCATCTTGTATGATGTCCAGAATGAATGAAATCCAGAATAAATGTGGAATATTTGTATAGTAAAAGTGCCCTATATGTCTCGATCTGATTTTTTAAATATAAAGTTTACTGAAAGAAAGGAAAAATTACATTATACATAGTATAAATTACAAGCGTACATAGGAAATTCCAGATGTACAGAAGTATATATACATATGTATGTAAGCGTTTTTTAAAGCGATATCGCATCGCAGTTTGCGATGCAAAGTCATGGAAATGTGATACAACTTGAAAAATGTATCAAATTGCGATCAGGGTGTCTACTAATACCGGAAATACTTGAATTATACTGGAATTTTTGATACTGGAAATAATGGAAATATACTGGAATTTTGACCCACATACTGGAAAAATAATGAAACTGGTAATTTGTCAACAATACTTTTTTGTAATTGTTTAGAAACAGTTTTGTATCCATTGAGATTCTAAATTTTTCCAAAGCAAGAGTTGTATACATTTTGTAATCAGACATTTAAAGCAATGGGTGGAGTGGAGGGCTGTGAGGGGAGTTGGGAAGCCCTTTAAAAATGTTAAAAAGTCATTGTATTTTTTAAAAAAAAATCACGGCTAACTAAATTTATTAAAAGTATTCTTTTGATGGTAAAACAATTACAAACCTGGAATCATCAAGAGCGTGATTATTCCTAGAGAACTTTTTTTAAAAAAAATCATTGTATTAGGTACAGGAATTTTGCTGATAGTTGTACAGATTATACTGGAAATATACTGGAATTTTGAAAATGAAATTCAGTAGACACCCTGTCGATGTATCTTTCATTATTATCACGGAAGCTAAAATAAAGAGCAAGCTGATAAATATTACTATTATTTCAAGAAACGTTTCTTTGAAGACTCGGTTGCTGTAAGAAATGATGCCTCGACTCAGGGTTACAAAACAGTTTCCCACTCTCTTTCATTCCCTTTGTCGGTTTGTTGCTACTGGGACATTTTCCATTTCAGATTTTGGGGTCATCCTATCCTTGTTTCTGAGTGTATAATAAAAAAGGTCTCTTGAAGAAAAGGCGCATTAATAGTAGAGAAAATAAGTTCAAACTATATTGGACTTAGCCGATATATAGTGCAGCATAAATGAGGCATGGATATGGTTAGTAAAACGCGGAAGTGCGTACTGTGGATCACTGAAACAGTGACGGCATTCTTCAGCGCCAAAGATATAGAGAAAATACACCCGTCTTTCTTTCCCTTTTCTTTTCGCTTTTCATTTGAAGTACTAATATATTGGATATCCATTTACGCTCCTTTTAAAACAGCATACAGTACGAGATTTCCCCTCGCGAGACGGCACGAACCTAACTCAAATAACATTCTGATCAAAGGGACTCTCTTAATTATTCCACAATTGGGTGGTGTTATGCAACAACCATTCAACCCACAACGAGTCAGTTGTGGGGAAATCGCAGTTATAGGTCTCTCGACCCCATAAGATATTACCGTATGTGGGTTGACTTTTCTCTTTATAGATGGCAGACCGATCGCAAACGCGTTACCAGGATTTTTTTAGTGTGTTCCTTACATATGTTCGAACCTTCCAGTAGGGTTAACTCATTTTGTGGGTTGACTGGTTGCACAGCACCGCCCAGTTGCTCATTATAGTACAGAAAATGCGATACAAAATTTACAAATTGCAATACAAATTAAAATTTGATCTTAATTTGCTACACAAAATATAAATTGAGAAAATAAAAACTGATATATGTACGTATATGTATCTTTACACACATTGGAGAAAGTGTAAGTAATTTATAAAATAATAGTATAATAATAAAAAAATTAATTTACAAAATACCTAAGGAAAGGAAGAAGTTTGATAATTATTAGTAAGTTTTGCAGGTTTACGTGTCAAATGTATGTATGATGTGTCCCTAATATACGATTATACAGTGACAAGGTTGCTATCTTTGTCGAAGTGTTGAAGAAATAAGTTACATATCTTATTAATAGAAATCATATTTTTTCGTAGTAACAAATCACCCACAACCAAAAACTTGTAGATCAACTGTAAACAGTTATAGAATCTTTCCAGCCGGTCGTCATAATTCAGTACTGATTGATGTACAAGGTTTTGTTGAGGATGACTTGTTCCTAAGAAAGTGTTACTTTTATAAATAAGATATATACAACTTTTTTTCTTCAACTGTTCAACAAAGCTGGCAACTTAATCATTGATATAATTGAATTAAGGATTTAACAGGCAGTTGAGGTAAATACTCGGCGTATAAATATTCTCTATTGGATATATGTGTAATACATACAATTTCTTCAATTCCTTATTGAAGAATGTTGTTTGTTTTTAATTGTAGACGAAGATAAAATCTATAATATATCTTCGAAGCTGATGATGGCTGTCTGTGGTGAGGCAGGAGATACCACTCAATTTGCTGAGTACATAGCTAAAAATATTCAGTTGTACAAAATGAGGAACGGCTATGAGCTTTCTCCCAGTGCTGCTGCTGCATTCACCAGACGCAACATGGCGGATTCGCTCAGAAGCAGAGTAAGTAACTCCATATTCCTAAGTTTAGATTGTGTAATGTGGCACAAGTTTCTAGAGAAAAAATATGTATTCGTGTTTATTGTATTTCTTGAATGAATAACATGCTTATCTGTGTGTTCCTTTTGTCTCTTGTGTTACTAGATCTGAAGAATCTAGTTGTAACTTCTGAAGAGAATATTAATTTTAGATAGAGAGCACAGAACATATTTTAAAACTGCTAAATACGTACTTTGTACGTTTCTATGTGGTAGAAATTGTTTTTTTCATATCCTGTACTTCAAAACTATGCGGATTCAATCGTCTGGGTCATTTATGAATTGGGACTTACAGTTGAATTCTTCTATTTATTCTGAGCTCCCTCGTGGCTAAGCGGTTAGCGTACGCGCCTTTGGCGCGGGAGACCCGGGTTCGGTTCCCGGCGGGAGCTCATGTGGTTCGGATTCCACGTTAATCAGTAGGTCCACGTCTATATAGCCTCGCTGCTGAAAGGGACGCTAAACTAAAATCAACTCAACTCTTCTATTCATTCTTTAAGAATAAAACCCGTGACCACCATTAGAAGATTGATGAGTGTTATAAAAGTTAATACACACTAATTTGTGATCATTTCATGTGTAATTAATTTTTTTTTATACAAATTAAAAATTAATTTCATAGCGTATGCAATGATTATCAATTATTCACTTGGACTAATCTTGGTATACATGTGGTATTTAGTAATTGACGAAATTTTTAGTAATTCCGATATTCCTCAGCGGAGTCCTTTTAGAGCATGCGCATCAAGCTCATCACATCACATTAGCATTTCGACACTAACTGAACAGTTATCTTTATCATCTAGATTAGTCCAAATTAGTAATTGTAATCATGCGTCTGTTCAGTCGCTTAAGTTGATCAATTACTGTTTTTTATTTTTTAATTTGTGGTATTCCTATCAGTCTTCTAGTAGTTAAGTATTTTATTCTTCAAGAATAGAAAGGAGAATCTAACTAATTTCGTGTCATCAATGACCAGGGTTTGCCCAAGTGGGCCCAGCCCGAAAAAACCCACCGGGTTTTTTCGGGTTGGACCCACCTGAAAAAACCCACCTTAAAACCCACCTGGGTTTTTGAGCTTTTTGTTAATATATTATTGCTACAAGTAAGTTGATCACATTAAAAGTGATTTTTATCAAATTTTGGACTTTCTTCGGGCGAATTAAATGCTTTCACGTTAAGGTATACAACATTCTACATAAGACGTTTATAAAGTTCTGAATGCATTGAATAAATGAAGAAACCTTACCTTAGCTTGAGATAATTATATAACAATTTAATGTATTGATTATGCTTATAGCCTATTTGAAAAAAATGCAATTTTATATTTTAGAAAACACTTTCCGTAAATAGTGTGCTCGCCGACTCGGCTATGCCGAGGGAAGTTATCCCTCATAGGGGAGACCGGGGCACATTGCCACAATTTTCACGTTTTATTTTCTTGTGATGCTCGTGTAAGGCCGAAAATTATAATTTTTAGTATACACATACTTTGTTATCTTGTGTATAACATATATGTCTCTGTCCAATGTACCTCGCTCTGAACTGGACTTAGGTACTATGTTTTATGATCAATACAGTTGTGACAATGTGCCCCATATGCGGGGTAAGTTTTCACAATATATGGGGCAAATTGTCACATGTTATTTTTGTGGCACTTTCCAGAAATTGGTAGATATTAATGTAAATATTACTAATGCAAAAAGACTGTAAATGTTATCAGCATTAAATACTTAGTGTCTGAAAGAGAATCAAAACATAATTAAATGAAAGGGGAAACTATACTTGTTAAATAGGAAAGGAAGTAGGAGGACCTGTAGCTTATATTTTCTCAACTTAAAAAATTTATTCTTACATCAAGCTTTGTAGGAAAACCAAAACTGCCATGAAAACAGAACTAACTCATAACTAAGGAATCAAAACTACAAACTGAAAGGTCATAACAAAATGACGAAATTATCAAATCATAGTCTACGTCTCCAATAGGTCTACACAAAATTAGCCAATTGCATTTAATTTGATTCTGATTGTAGTTTATGAATTGGAAACAAATTCCTCTGATAGGACTACTGTATAGCTAGAAGAGGAGTAAATATTATTACGAAGTTTAGTTGCGTTTTATTAGTACGCACCGCAAACTAGTTTGAAAATGTTTATCCTTTTGCTTCTACAAAGTACCATACCTGGAGGTCATCGTCAGACTCACAGTTAATACACACGTAAAACAAGTTCTGCTTCCCTCAGTTTTCGCAGGCCGATTCCGTACATCGAATGCACTGAATCCACTTCTCGCTACGTGTACTCGCACTGTATGGATCGCCATAATTTAAACACAATGTATCGTCGTCCTCTGAGGAAGAATCGTAATCTTTGGACCTTCGTGCGACATTGTTTATAGGTGCAAAACTATTTGCTTGGGGAGTTCTTATAGCAAGATCACCATATCTTTTCAGAAATACCGGATACCAGTCTGGTACCTCTTTTGTATTGAGTCCAAATTATATGTGCAAAGCTTGTTGTGGAATGATACTAGTAATTCTTCCTAGTAATACGAAGAGTAACCTAATGTAAATGAGCATTGGCCGAACTGTAGTTCGCCATCTGTATCACGTGTACAAAATCTTGTCAATGTTCTGTATAGTGGACATTAAATTCTTTAGCAGCTTTAGGCTTACGTATTGATATGGGGTTGTTATTTCTTTTCCTAGCTCTTGCTGCAACCAGTAGATCTTCCATTGGTGGTGCTTTCCTCTCTGTCTTTCTTTTGTATATTCTCACTGTCTGCGAAACAGAGATAACCCTATCGTTTGTATCATACATAACACACAGTGTGGCACACTGTCACAGTGACAACATACCCCGTCTTATTTGTGACAACTTGCTCCACGTGTCGCCATTACTCTTTTTACAAAATATCTATACCAAACGACAAGATTAGGCGCATTCAAAGTAGCACATCATGAAGCTCTATTTGTAACCTACATAACACACAAAAATATTTGCTTCTACCGCTTTCACGAACACACAAAACAGCAATTTCAGGACTCGGAAAATTTACATTCCGGCACTGAAAACAGACAAAGTTCAACTGACGCAGCACTGTTGTTCCCGCGCATCTCCAAACGAGTACAGTTAGTAGTGACATCTAGTAAGTAAACAAGAAAGCTGCACCGGCGCGCTAATGTTTTCGCTTTTTTTCAGAATTGCTACTGTGACAACGTGCCTCTTGTGACAATGTGCCCCGATCTCCCCTACGTTTGACGAGTTTAAAGCCATATGTGCCGGTACTACCAGTAAATATGTAGTGCATTAGTAAAACTATTAGTATTATTTCTTGTAGCACAAGTATTCTATTCTATTCTATTCATCTCCTCGCGGGAGATTTTATAATTAAAAGTCACAGCACTAAGGCCAAGTTGACTGCTTCACTAGAATTGTTTTAAATATTTTTGTTGTTATTATAATTGTAAAAGATGGCCCGTTCCAAAATGGACGAATTGGCCTGTTTCAAGTAGTTATGTTTCCACACTAGTTTGTGAAGTAAAAAGGAAGGCAGAAGCGTAGAACATACAAAAAATATGTAAATCACTATAAAAATTGTAATGCACTAAATTATGTCCAAAATTGAAATTGTTGTTAAAAATGAAATTGAAATAATTGAAGAGCATGACGCTCCATTGTGTAGAACATTCTACGCCATCTTGCCAACCTCCACAAGTATTCTTCAGTAAAATTTAGTTTTCCAACAATAACAGTTTAGTTCAGTTATTTGTTGGTACTCTTCAAATAAGCATTCTTTAGAATCAACACCAACAATAGCGTAAAAATTCTTGTCAAATTTAAGAAGCTTAATGCTCAGAGTTCGGAAAACTACGTAACACTTACTACTTTAAGTGCTGAATTCAAACTTCCGTACTAGTGGAAGTTTTGATGTACAGTAAAGAAAGCTGCATTTTCGAGGGAAAAAAAGTGATCGGGAAATTCCCGCAATTGAACGCACAAAGCATCAGAACTGAATACTTCAACAATAAAACTGTTTATTTTACGCTGGAAGATATTTAATTTCATAAAGACATTTTGAAACATTTATTTTATAAAATATGAACTATATCTTTGTCAATTGTTTTAAAAATTAATTTTCTGGAAAGAAACGTCTTGCAACAACTGCTCGGGAATTTCTCCTAATTGAACGCACAAAATATCGAAAGTGACCTTCAAATAAAACCATTTATTTTACGCTGTTAAATTAATATATTTAATGTTCATATTTTTGCAAACGTCAGTGAGGCTTCTGGGATGATTCGATCTACATTTGTTCGTTCGTCTGCCTGTCCCACACATACTACAGGGTACCACCTTCGATGCTTTAAGTTTAAATTTTCAGGGTACAAGCACGAGACACACTAATTTTCCTGTATAGATTTTGGCGGCATACCAACGTACAATTTCAAAATAGTGGCTTTAAAAAATATAGCTGATATCCACGCTACAAAGTGCAATTTTCGGTCTTTTACGTTGAAATTTTTAAAATATAAGCACGAGACACTCTAAATTACCTGTATATATTTTGGCGGCGATCTAACGTAAAATTTCAAAATGGCGGTCATTTTTTCAAAACAGCAGTGAATAGAAAATTGTTGCAAGTTGTGACAATGATAATCTTGAAATATAAATCTCATTTTAACACTTTTACCTCAAAGACATTGAAATATTTCGAAAAAACCCAATTAAACCCGAAAAAACCCGATTAAACCCGAAAATACCCGAAAAAACCCACATGGGCCCAGGTGGGTTGGGCGTTTTCAAAAAAACCCGGGTTTTTTCAAACCCTGTCAATGACCCAGACAGTGAAGTCCGCAAGACTTAGAAATATGGTTAGTAAAGAAATACATTTTATGCTAGTTTCAAAGATGTCAAGTAATTCACAAAGAGTTAAAAAGTGACTGGCTGGGCCGGGACTCGAACCCGGGACCTCTGGCATACTGTGCCGATGCGTTAATCACTACGCCACCCAGTCCGCTTCCCAGAGCAGTCACTCACTTTCGAGTCTGTGCTATCCACTCGGACAACGTGGGTTGTACAATATGTCTACTGATATTGGAAATACTTGAATTATACTGGGATTTAATTTTGATACTGGAAATATGCTGGAATTTTGATCTACATACTGGAAAAATCCTGAAACTAGTAATTAGTCAAAAGAGTTGTATGTACATTTTGTAATTAGACATTTAAAGCAGTGGGTGGAGTGGAGGGCTGTGAGAGGAGTTCGGAGGCCCTTTTAAAAAGTTTAAAAAAATCATTGTATTTTTAAAAAAATCAAAATTAATTAAATTTATTAAAAATAAAATATTATTTTCATGGTAAAACAATTACAAACCTGAAATCATCAAGAGTGTGATTATTCCCAAAGAACTTTATAAAAACTTTGTATTAAGTACAGGAATTTTGCTGATAGTTATACTAAATATGTTGGAATATAGAAAATAAAACTCAGTAGACACCCTGGTTGTACCAGAGAACCACTGCTATGTTTTCCGTCATAGATGCTCAACATATGGACACAGGGATTGTCCAATCACAGTTGTTCTGTGGTACGTGGTCCAAGTGGAGAGGACCGACCTCGAGAGTGAGAGAGTGTTTGGCTGTTCTGGAAAGCAAACTTGAGTGGCGTAGTAGTTAACGCATCGGCACGGTATGCCGGAGGTCCTGGGTTCGAGTCGCGGTCCAGTCACTTTTTCGCTCTGTGCGTTATAGAGTTCACATCTACAGAAGGTCTGGTGTGTTAAAGGATCGATTGCTTCCTCTTTCATTAGTATCAAGTAATACTTAAGGTGTTTATTGATTTAGTATTAGAACAGTTCCATTCATATTTGATAGTTTCGCATATCAAAGACATATGTGATGACATAGCGCCCATGGCAGAAAACGGTGGAGAATTTCGTCAGTCTTTCATGGTTAAACATGTTACTGACGGAATTATGTGAAATGAGAGTAAACAGGGAAGCGAAAGTCAAGGAACGATAAGAGTCAAATGTAAGCTTGGAAAAGAAGAAAATAGATTATGTAAACCCTGTTTTGATTGCCTTGGAGGTAAAAAGTCAAGTGATTTGATTGAAATGAATAGCTTAAGCGAAGAATGGTGCAAGAAGAAAGGGATTGTAACTTTCTAAAGCATTTTGGTAAACATAAAGGAAAGCTTCATCAGGACTTACTAGAGCATAGCGCATTACAGACCAGAAGCGTGGACACTTTGAAAGATGGAGAAGTAAAAGTAGGAAGCTTTTGAAGTGTGTTGATGCAGAATATCTATTGTATCCTGGATAGAAAAAAAAGACATTTTATTTATTTATTTATTTATTTATTGAACAATCAGCAGATACAGCTCAGAGGCCCTTTTATACTGGATATCTAACAACAACAACAATGGAAAGGATTTGGGAAGGTATCGACTAGGGCCTCTATAGTAGATACAATTCCGGCATTTGCATGGTAGGACTGAGGGAAACCCTGAAAAACCCGTCAGGATGGTCGGCAGCGGGAATCGAACCACGACCTCCCGAATGCGAAGCCAGCACTCTACCACTTGAGCTACTTCGCTCGAAAAAAAGAGAGTCTAATAGCGATAGAAAAAAATACACTCAATGACTATCCATCGAATACCATATTCGGATTGGGTTACTTGCAACAGAAAATAAAGTCAGGCAAGAAAATCTCAAGTATTATACCCAGATAAGATATTAAAACGGAGTTCTTACCAGTGGGTAAAATGTCTATGTCAAATCAGGGATAGGGAAGAAGCTAGTAGATAGTGGTACGACGCTTACAATTGCGAGGACTCCTCGTTCGAACCCAGACCATGTGAGTTTGTGGTGGATAACATCGTGCCCGTGTGTTTTCTCGATGTTTTGTCCCTTCCATTCCATCCCTTTCTCATTATTATCGTTTCCTTTACCGTAGCCGGCATAATCGTGGAACATAAATTCAAAGATCTCATTTCATTTTTACTAAAAATTCAAAGGAAGAAATGAAGCAATCTCTGGGGTCTTTAACCATTGCATTGCTCTCTGTCGCTAATAGAAAGTGGTATTTGAAGAAGGAGAAAAAAAAAAAAACGAAACTTGGATAGGGGATGAGATGCTATGTTCACTAATTATAACAACAAAAAATACTGTTACAGTATATCCACTATTTATTATCAACAAAAATACATAGATTTTATTACAACAAAAAATACTTTATGCACTATAGAAAAAAATCAGCAAGATAAAATAATTTCCGACTGTGAATTAGCAAACTATGATTTGCTTAAAGTAAACACGAAAAAAAGCGTCTCAAAATGTAAATAAATTGGATTATTTCGTTTTCCATAAGATTAAAAACAATGACCTATGAACAACAATATTCCATAATAGTTTAAGCAAAGATTTCTATATAGTATATTTTAAGTATGAAAGCGGTGAATTATTTAGGCTCTCTTTTTATGATTAAATGTAAGCAAGTTGTAAAAGTTTAAGCCTGTTTTATAGACTTAGTTACGTAAAATTATCTTTTGAGTTATAAATTTGTGAATACATTTCCCAGAACATACACATATGTAAGGAGTCTCAGTAAGGAACATGTGAAAAAAGTAACAACTTTTTCTGCCAGAAGAGGAAAAACAGTAGTTTTTTTTTTAAATAATACAAATGTTTCTGCACATTATTTGTTTACAAGGGAACATGAAGATAAGTGTGAAAAATTTATAAAATTGTTCACTTAAAGTCAAGAATATGTCTAAATATTTATGAATGGCGACATTTTCAATGAGAACCTCCATCTTCGTCATCGGTTTACATAAACACACACTTCAGTTTTAATCACGTCTCATGGCTTCCATTATGTAATGAAAAAACAAAATTTCAGGTATGGTTAAGTTTAGTCCCAGGGTGGATTTATTTAAATCAGTCTGATTTAAATCACTTGATTTTTTAAATAAAAACTAGCTGAACCTGCGCTCTCTACACAGCGCATCATTCGCATATGAGCATAAATCTCCTTATCATTCCTTACAACATCTGTACATGTCTCTTTACAGACACAAGTGAAAGACGTATTGATTAAAAAAAAAAAAAAAGCCAAGGGGTATCATAAAGGGGAGAATTTTTTCGATTATTATTTCTCAATATCTCGCACCCTTTGCAAGATTTGAACCTGCTTCCGGTTGGAGTTTCTAATTCATGTATGACCAGTGTTTTCTTTCTTCTTGCATGCAGTATGTAAGAAGCAAATACATTACATACACAATTAATTATAATGTCAGTTATATATGGTGTTCATTGGTCAAAACACTCCCCCCCCCCCAAAAAAAAAAGGTTCATCTTAGACTGGAGAAATGGTTATCCTTCCTTTCCCATTATTATTTGGCCATGTAACAAACGCCTGAGACATATACAACCCCTATATACAACAGTGTGGTGTTGGAATGTATAATGTTTAGGATGTGATGCTTTAGTTTTTTTTTAAATTTCAACACTTCCAATGTACCCGTAAAAATGTAATAAAGAAATAGTGGCCATGTTTTTTAAATATTCAATTAGAACTGGACAATCTACATGAAATTTGCAATCGATCAGTGAAAACGTCATCTTTCTAGAGCCTGTAGTTTCCGAGATCTCATTGTCGAAAGGATTGGACATAAACATATAAATGTAGTTTAAAAGAGCTCCAAAGATGTTAGCACAATTCATTTGCATTTATTGCGGAGAAGGCTTATTAAAGGCAAAGGCCTTTGAACAATAATTTAAAAGGATAAACTTTGTGAAAAATATTTCTTTAGGTAATTTATTTAAAGAACACTTTTAAAAATATTTGTCTTTGTTATAAACTTGAAATCACAAATAACCGTAAATCAAAGGTTTGAAAGCTAAGGTTATAGGTTTGAGTTTGGTCGCTCTTAATTGGTAGTGTAGCATTTTAATAGATAGATCGTTGATTTAAATCAAATTCCGAAATATATTTAAGTGAAAATATGTAAAGTCCCGTGTCTGTTCTGTTATTTCGATTATGGAAGATGATAATCATAATACAATGAGACTCAAATGTACAGTATGTACAGCATAGTACAAAAACAAGTGTCATGCAGAGGATTAGGGAAAATCCCGTTTTAAACGGTAACAGGGCCATCCTGTTTTCTTCGTAACATAGGGTTTGTATTATAAATCGTTTACTATTCCATCGACATTTAAGACGAAGATTCTTTTGTGTGCGCGTCTATATATTTGTTCCCAGATAATAGGGCGTATTTAGAAGTGTCCTATCCCCTCTCTGAATTTTTTTTAGATTTTATAACTTTAGGCAAAATTTATGTATTTCGTGCCGCAAGCTAGTTACAATTTCCTTAAAAATATGCCCCTGCCAAATATCAGTAACTTTTGTGGAAAATAAGTGTCACTTTGATAAACGTTGCTGTACTTTTTCACTTTGATAAACGTTGCTGTACTTTTTCCTTAACGCTTAACCTTTTAAATTATATCACCTGCTTTTAGGTGATAGGATAAAATCTTCATTATTCGATTAAAAAGTACCAATGAAGCTTTTTACTTCGTTTTTCAGGACTGAAGGCATTGTAGAGCACGTTACATATGCTTTCACGCCTATCTGCGTCGAGAAATACGATTTGATGACGTCATAAATTTAAAAAATATATTTTTTGTTGTGCCTATTTTTATTATTTTTTGGCGGGCCTACATTTTGCATTCAGAAGACTGAAATTCTGCACACTCGTTCAGTGCATCCTTAATATTTTTCAGATGATTTCAGATCTCTGCGTGAAAACAGGGGAGTCCAGAGGGTCCCGCCTAAGATGGAGACATGAATGGTACCATCTGAAAAGCTGTTCTATTCTGAAGAGAATGATGTACGAACCATGATCTTAGGATAAATAGGGATGCCTCAGGAAACTGTTACCTGAGATCCTGTTTTATACGAGAATCTGGGGTATTTGGGGATATTATTTTTCGCGGGCTTACTTTTGCATCTAGAAATTTGAAATTTTGGACACTCATTCACTGCACCCCTTAGTATTTTTCAGATTTGTTTAAGATCTTTGCCTTTAAACAGAGGCGGTACAGAGGGATAAAAAGTAAAAAAGGGGATATTTCTTAGCAGAAAATCCCTTTTTTTTTTCGTGATTTTCCACCCCAGATAGCTTACACGATGGAGACATTTGAATGGTGCCGTTTGAAACTCTGTTTTATTCTGAAAAGAATAATGTACAAATCATGATTCTAGGATAAATAGGGATGTCTGAGGAAATTTTTATATTAGATCCGGGTCATCTGGGGTTCCCGCCCTTTCTATTCAAGATAGAAGCTTGAGATTTTGTACTCACATTTAGTGCATCCTTAGTATTTCCCAGTTGATTTTGAGATCTGTGCGTTAACATAGGGGAGTCCAGAGGGGCTCAAAATTTGAAAAAAAAAAAGTCAGAAAAAATCCCGACTTCTCTCAAAATTTTCCGCTTCAGGGACATTATAGGGAAAATGTGAATGTTACCGTTTTAAGGGCTGTTCTATTCTGAAGAGAATGAGGTATGAACCATGATCCTAGGATAAATAGGGATGATGCTTGATTGAAAGTCTACCTCCAAAAAAAGCCATAATTTAAAATTGTTAAGAAACATTCGGGTTGATATAGGTTAACGATTGGAGATTAATTCAAAATTCAACCCCAATACTTTCACTTAAATGGCTTAATTGGCATCTAATACTAATTCGTAATGCGTTTTCTTCAGTTCGCGACTTGTATTATACGAGGAGAAAGATTTGATTTAAATCAAAAAATCATCAAAAATTATTAAAAAGAAAAAAAAAATCATGATTTTTTCCACCCTGTTTAGTCCTATAGTTCTGTCAGTAGTTATAAATGGTTCAGTTTCAATAGGTAATCACGTGAGACCAATTCGTTATTTTTAGCTATTTATTTGAATTATTTTCTAGGGATTTCAATAAATCAGATTTTGGTGTGGTTTGACATCTGTGAACGAAGCTGTATTGGATTTTTGTTTTTCCTTATATACTGATCTCTTTTCCTTTTTGTGCAATTATATAGGGTGTTGCAACATTCATAAGTTTCTATTCAAAAATTACGATAATGGTGGTATTAGTTTGCACCTGAATTATATACTGCTCTTCGATATACTTTATATACTATGTGAGTGTGTTAGATAGGTAATGAGGTTGGCAACACTGAGCACGAACCGATAACGCGAGCACGAACCGATAACGCTGATACCTCCACCTTCACACTACAGTTGTTACACGATTGTTGAGAACGTCTGAAGTGAAGTTGTGTTTGTGAGGTTTTCCGAAAATTAACCGGAGAAGTTTGAACAACGTTGTTCCATCAAATTTTGTGTAAAGCTTTCCGAATCCACTATTGTGACTTACCGAAAGTTACAAAGGGCTTATGGAAAATATTCTCTGTCCAAGGTACAAGTGCTCTGATGGCACAAATCCTTTTTTAGAAGGCCCAGAACAAATGGAGGACGAATAGTGAGATTGAGCAGATCCAAAATTAAATTGATTTTTTTTTTTTTTTTTGACAGTCGGGCGATCGTCAACAAGGAATTTGTGTCATCAGTAGAAACTGTCAATTAAACTTCTTATCGGAAAGTCCTTGAAAAACTCAGGAAAAGGATAACGTGTGCGATCAGGCATCGCATTGCACATACTTGCATGCTGCATCAGGACAGCACATCATGTCACACGGATATCTTCATCAATGAATTTTTAGCAGAAAAAAAAATCATTTTTGTGGTTCCCCCTGCCCCTGTTCGCCAGATCTCACTTCCTGTGACACTTTTTTTTCTTTTGCTCAATAACCACTTGAAAGGGTGCCATTTTGGTATTTTGGATAATATCCAGTAAAGGGTAATCGACGAGCTGAAAGGTGTTGCAGCAGAAGCCTTCTAATACTGCTACAAAGATTGGAAACAACGCCTCCATTGCTAGATGGTGGCCCCGCGTAGCGTAGTCGCTAACGCTCTCGCCTTCGGTGCGAGCGGTCCCGGGTTCGATTCCCGGTGAGGATACTCGGTCGAAAAAGTGTAAAACGCTTTTTCAGGCCAGCCACCCTGAATGAGGTTTTCCTAAGTTTTCTTCATTCACACCAGGCAAATGCCGGGGCGGTACCTAACTTATAGTCCCCGGCCGCTTCCTTCCTTCCCCCACCCTTTCTTCATTTCCTTTCCCCCGGATTGTGTGCTCGCCGAGGGACGTCATCCCTCAAACGTGACGGGCTAAATGGCCTTAGATGCCGAAAGCCCAGAAATCTAAATCCTAAATCCATTACTAGGTAAATGCACAAGGGAATGAACTGTACTGATAAACTTTTAAGAGGTGGTTACTCTTATCAAAAGAATAATTTAATATATATATATATATATAGACCTGTGGAGAAAAGTGCACAGAGCTAGGACCGTCCAGAAGGATGGACAAATAAATTGCAATATATGTTATTTCGAACAGGACGTATCGTGGAGTGGCGGTCCATCGGCGCAAACGAAGTCACATACACGCCATTCGAAACTAAATATTTCAGCATGTGCGCGCAAGTCATTCCTCAAGGGCACAAGTCCCAGTAATACTCCGAGCAGAATTCCCAGATATACACAAACTTATGGTGGGTCCAGAGTAGGCAAAAAAGCAACGTCTTGCTAGGAATTTAACATGTAATAAATATGTAGGAGGTCGGAAGTGTTAGTCAGGTGCTTTGCCTGGGGATCGTCCAGGCCCCGGACGGCCCCTGTTCTTAAACTACGCACTTTTCTCCATATGCTCACATGAACTTTTTCTCCCCTTATTTTGCTGTGAGGAATCACCTCTTAAAGTTTGTTGGTATAGTTGATTAACGCCCTGTACATATACTTGTGACTAACATTTCCTCGGAAGGTGAAATCACCATTATATGGACATTTCTTTGTCGGTCGGGTCCCTGGTCGGTATTCTGCTCAGATTTATGCTTACGTAGATTTGCGTTCTTTTTAAAATAATCCAAAGTAGATTTCGTGCCATCCAATTTAAATTAATTAGGACTCTGTTATATATTTATGAACACTTTCGAAACTCTCCACTGGCATCCGTAGTATGTTTTGACAGTACGTTATCCAAAATCAAATAAATTGAAAGTATATGATGCGTCAAAGAAAATATTGTTAATTGAAAATAGTAAAAAGTACTGCAGGAAAACATACAAATTCATTGTCCCTCGCATTTCTTTTTAGACTCCTACAGTCAGGGCCGTGCCGTGGGGGGAAGGGCGAGCGGGGCGACGGCTCCGGGAGCCGAAGTAAAGGGGGTGAAAAAATTCGAGAGAGAAAAGGAAAAAGACAGGAAAAATTGCTTGGAATATATGTATGGGGGCGCCGTCGTATACTCACCCCGGGCGCTGATTTTCCACGGCACGGCCCTGCCTACAGTAATCATATGAGTCGTCCAGTTCCAAAACAGCTCTTATCCATTTATAGCAAATCCCAGAAAACCGATAAAAATGTAGGATCTGCGTGTTTTGTAGAACTGAGAATGCTTGTGTGTTAATGTGAATAACTTGAACATCCTCAAATATTTCCAGTTCTACAAAACGCATGGATCCTACATTTTTTTTTTTTTTTTTTTTTTTTTTTTTTTTGTCGGTTTTCTGGGATTTCATATAAATGGACAAGATCCGTTTTGGAACTCGACGACTCGTATGGCACAATCTACATAAATGCTTAACGCTTTGAAATTGGCTCTGCTAAGTTGCTTTTTGCAACAAGATGTAACATTTGCGATCTGAAATGCTGGAAAACATTGCATATTTTCAGCACTAATAGTACTTTTCAGTCTTTGGAATACGTATTGTCATACAATCAAATCAAAAGTGAAGAGGTGGATAGTTCGACATTTAGTTGAAAATATCCCAAAAATTTGCAGAAAGCTACATGAGTTTGTCGAACTAGTGTCGATTATCTCAATGTGAATAAAAAACTGATTCTGTGAAACCGTTTGTGGCTTTCTATAATCTTCGTTTAATAGTAGTTCTTTAAAGTGTGGGTAGTTCAACACTATAACTTTCATTTTGAGTTTTTTTTTTTTTTTTGCTGAAGTTGTAGCGTCCGTTTCCAACACCGAGGATATATGAGAAATGGATCTAGCATTTAGGATGGAATTCAAACTACTGTGCTCTCCCACAAGGAATTTAATATGTAACCACATGCACCAAAGGCGCATGTGCTAGCCATTAGGCCAGCGAAGAAGGCACATTCAGTTGGGCATCCATATAAAAAGACCCGTTATCGTAATTAAAAATTGAACGTATACTAATTGAAGTTCCCAAATATTAACACTAAATTGGCTCGAAGTTGTAAGATGATGATTTTCAAGTAAGTGATTTGGTAAAATCAACAGTTTGAAAAATAGTGATGAAAAGTAAGACCAATATTTAAAAACAATGTGATGTATTCAACATAGTTCTAAAAATAAAAGCAGTCAGTGCGTTTAAAACGTTAATCTAATAAAGTAAATATGGATAGAATACCAAAAGACTTAATTATTGAATTACAAACATCGTCGTGAAAATTATTTAGCATAGATACTGTGATGGGTTGTTGACTTGTTTCAAAATCTTTACAAGAGGAAGGAGTGATTTTCGAGTAGGAATTTTTATAGCAGTGAGTCAAGGAGCTTTTAAATTATCTCTACAGTCGGTGATCATAATTATATATATATACATATATATATATATAAAACCTGAAGGTGGGGTCATTAAAACGTAGCGTCAGTTTGCCGACAACATTTCACCTTTAATGCATTAGTATAATTTCAATTTTGATTTATTAACATACATCCTATTAAGTCATTAAATAGTACATACCGTACTTTGAGACTGGTATGACGACAAGCAGTTACAAAATGGTGCAACGCTCCCTCAAATAAAAATTATGTGATCAGTTTACGACCCGTTGTAATATTTGGTTCTTGCAACATTGTATCACGTAAATTAAAGCGTATTTTTGCATCGTACTCATCAGAAGTTTACGATGCTGTTCACCGGACTTGTCAAATGTTGTTACAGTGTATCTTCGAAAATCTAGCTGCTGCCTTAATTGTAGTATTTACCAACTATGTACACGTATTTACTATTATCAATGTTGCTTAGTCTCATATGTGTTCTCTATTTATTTATATTCAGGATGAGCCAGACTCAATTAGGCAGTTTTGAATAGTTCCTATTTTTATGCCCGAACATTTTTTGGAAATTGTGGTGGGGCTCCTCTTGCTGGCACTACCGTTCTTGAAAGTTCTGTCGCCTATGAAGTTCTGGGATGATAGTTTCCCTCAGTAACTGTAAATAACTGTCGCCTGTGACGCCAGCTTACAGGAAAAACGGGCGAATCATTCCTTCGTACGTTATACTTTGCTTCACACCATCACTCTCGGTAACTGGAAATTGTGTTGTGGTGCATTGGGGTTCTGTGGCCGCCAAAACATGCAGTCATGTCTGTTGACCGATGCTGATGTGTGAAATTTAGCCTCATCAGTCCACACAATATTCCGGATAAGGCAAGGCTCTCGTGAAACTTGATCAGCATCAACTCTGAAAATTCAACTCGCTTGTCGGAGGCGTCGTTATTAAGAACACTAATAAACCGTGGACGATAATGGCGTCAGCTTCATGGCACTCAAAACTACGTAAACTTGACCTCGAAATGTCCAGCGGGGCAGGTGAATGGCGGGTATACTTCGATTTGTAAGGAGATAATAATTCCTCAGCAACACGTGCTTGTATCTCCACAGTTCTTGGTTAACAAGTGTGCTTGGGATTCAGATAACTGACAGTTTCATCAAGCTGCTTGTTTATTCGAGCGATTGCGTTTTTGTGGATTGCTGGCTTTCCAGACTCTTCAAACATCGTACGTTGGTCTTAGATACATTGTTAGGAACAGAGAAAAGGCCCATTCTGTTCTATAGACAACCGTCTTCCGGCCATGTTTTCATAATGCGCACTAAGTAAACAAGAATATTAGCCTCGTTCCCAGCACACGTCTGATGGTGCCATGTATCGACAACAAACGGCACTTTCTCGTTTTTGCATGTTGTTTGATTGATTGGTTATTAATGATCAAAATCTGTCTAATTGAGTCTGGTCCCCCCAGTGCAGTACTTAACTACGCCATCCTAATTACATACTCTTACACTTGCAGGTGACTTGATATATTGCGAACAGTGTATTTTATCGGTCAGGTAATTTTTTTAGTCTGGTGGTGACATTTCTGTATTGTTCGATTTGTGTTTACGGCCTTTGTTAACAACCCAGCTATAAAGACCAAGTAACAATTCGATAGAACTTACCAGTAAATCAGTTGTGTTAAAATTGTTCTAAACAGTTTCGACAGTGACGCCTTCCTTCCTCAGTACTTCGGAGTTAGGTTTGCAAAATCTTATCACATCACTAATATTTGTAATATTGTTTCGTAGTTATTTGCAGGCCCAGAATCTACAGTTTGAAGTGAGATCATAATCACTGTAGTATATCCGATGTTTCGTTGCGGAAGTCGAACCTAGCACCTCATGCATCAAAGGCGTATTTCAGTAGTAGGATAGTTTTAAGATCAGGCTCAAATTACATAGTTAATAAATACTATCCGCTGTCAATAGTTGATTTAAATTGAACAACAAACGACGAACAAGAAAAATTGAGGAAAATATCATGAGATACTAGGTAGACTTTTCACTTTATATAGCGAGTTGAAGTAATTTGTGAACTTGCTTATATTTCCCGAACTGAGTTTTTTTCTCTCAAGCAATCCTTTCTGACTTTTAGCACAACTCATGAAAAGGAGCTGCTGGTTACCGAAAGTTCGCTGTTAACAAAGGATACTTGTCAAGATAGGAATTTTATAATAGTATGTATATTCACACTGTATTATAAACCTTATATACTGTCACGATTATTGCAATCCTATCTATAACTTATACAGCCCGTTTTGCAGGTGTTTTTATTTATTAAATAAATTAATGGTAGCCTGTATTTTGACGTAAAATTGTGCGTAGTTCTGGATTCTAAATGGTTGGTCAGATTAATAAGAAAACTTTGTGTTTTCTTGTTAGTGTAGAGGAATTTTATATAATAGTTTCTAATTTCCAGTATTTTCTATTTCAGACTCCTTATTTCGTAAATATGTTAATTGCTGGATACGATGATGCTGGTGGACCAGAACTGTATTTTCTAGATTATTTGGCTTCACTGGTGAAGCTCCCATTTGCTTCTCATGGTTATGGAGGGTTCTTTGCGTTGAGCATATTCGACCGGTATTATCGTCGAGGTAAGTTCATTAATACTTTTTTTTTCTTCTTTCAGTAGTAAACTTGATTACATAAGACAAATACAACTGAACCCTGTGTAAACTAACGTTTTAATAGACGAAGGTTTGGTTATGATAGAGCTTTCATTCTATTCTTATTGTTTGTTTTTAATAACACAAGTCAGTATATACAATTAAGTAAAGTTAATGTATCTGCTGTTTCAGAGTCTTAACGTATTCTCTCCAGGACTTGTTTGAGTTTAGTGAGTAACTTATAAATTAAGAACATAAAAAATTTTCAAAAATGAGCCAGGTAGTAACTACGAAATTCTGTTAAATAAACAAATGAACTTTGGTAGACAGTAAAAAGGATCATGCGCTAGAGATTCCAGTTTCATCCAGTAGCTAGAATGTTTGCTGTCATCTAGTGGCGAAATGTGTAACTTCTGTGCTTCAATAATAGAATGGGGCCGCGGTGGCTCAGTGGTAGAGCGT
Organism: Thermobia domestica; assembly: GCF_964235325.1. Lineage (NCBI taxonomy): Eukaryota > Metazoa > Arthropoda > Insecta > Zygentoma > Lepismatidae > Thermobia > Thermobia domestica. Next base: position 33,734,170 of record NC_137454.1, read on the forward strand.
TCACCTCTGGTGCTTGGGGTCCCGGGTTCGATCCCAGCCCCCGCCAAGTGAACTTTGTGGTGGACAAACACCGTGTGCGTGGGTTTTCTCGGGGTTCTCCCGTTTCCTCCCACTTTCTTTATTCCACCATTTCATTCATCACTCATCATCACCGTCTCCTTTTTAGCCTAACCGGCATAACCGTGGGACGTAAAACTCAAAGATTTCATTTCATTTCAATAAAAGAATGTGGGATATGGATAGTTACTATTAAAGTCACCGTTACCTGTTAAGACGGGGATGCAAATAAGCAACAAAATTTTACTAGCCTATATCCCACAGTAGAAATCATTCACTTACCTTCGGTATGATATTAAATACTCGCCCGCACCGATGAACCACTCGTCCCGGGAGAATGGGCGAGTGGTTATTTGCATCCCTGTTTTAAGATGTTAATGGATTAACTTAATTAACGAACTCGGCCGAAATAGTCATTCTAGCTGTCTGCTGCGAAAAACAGAATTCAAAAAAATTTCTTTCGTTTAAGAATTATCGTGTTGGCTAACGGATGAACGTAAGTCACCGTTACGGTGTTGAACAGATTGGCTCCGTTAACGAAATCGGCTGAAAAAAAATTGCTCTAGCTATTTGTTGTGAAAAAATGAATTTCAAAACTTCGCTTCTGTTGAATAGGTGTTTATTCACAGTTTCATTGCCAAGGGGCCCAGAAGGTAGACGTTGATCAATAGATGTAAACGGAAATACTCGTCAAGTCCTATCTAGAGGTACCGTTATTTTGTCCCTAAAGCCTCAGGAACTTGGTCAAAAAGAGCAGCAAAGATAATAGGGTCATTGATGATTTAGAGAAACTGAGAGGTTTTAGGAATGAAATCAATCTAGGAATAAGATCAGTATGCAAATGCATTTAGCAGTGATGGTTAAAAAATCTTGAACCAAGCGACCGATTTCGATCAAATTTTCAACAAATGAGTTACAGGCTTGGGATGATTTTTTGTATAATTTCATTTTGACGGTTCAACATAGGGGAGGGGGAGATATTTAAGAATGATGGAGAATGACCGAAATTAGTGTCGAATTCTAGTTTTCGGGGTCGCTGAGATGAACAGTAACACTTCAGATCCACTTTAAATCCAAATTCAGTCCCGTAACTTGGGGGAGAGGGGGATATAATATATATATATGACTGATATCAGAGAGCGCTTCAGTAATAGTAGAAAGTAACTGACTAAATGGAACATATAACTATTTTTTTTTTTTAAATGTTAACCCAACGAAGCGTGTAATTGATGCTAGTAAAAAATAATTATGCTATTCCTGTATAGAAAGGAGGAGCGATCGTTTTTTTGTAGTTATTTTAGCATCATAACTTTAGCTTGGCTATTTCTCGCATTAACTTGCCTTAGAGAACTAGAGAACTTTCAACGTGAGAGAATAAAACGCAAGTGGGGATAAGAGGAAAGAATGACCTGATAGTCGCGAGAGAAAGAATGACCCATATCGTTTCAAGGGAGACATAGCTTTTCAGTAGTTTTTCAACGAAGAATTCTTCAAAATTGTATGACTCTTATATATAAATTATGTAGAAAAATAAAATACTTACTAATGTACTTTAGAATTTCAGAATTTAATTACATGTATGTATTTTTTTCAATTAGAGAGCAAATTAATAATCTTGAACTACATTTTAGATTGATTTACCTCTGAAATTTTATTGTGAAATCAAGCTTACGAAGTCATTGTCAAATCATGTAGTAGGATAGGTTTAAGGCGAAGAACACTCACGGTGGATTCAGTAAATTCGGTCCCCGCTAGACTAAGCTCTGTCGTGCATATAGAGGTAGCAAATACAACTTTCGCATGGAATAAGGTTCGATTCCCGGTAGGAGCACTGTGATTCAGATTCAACGTTAAAAGTAGATACTGAAAATCAGGGTGGAAAAAAATCATGATTTTTTTCAAAAAAATCATTTTTGTTGATTTTTTTGATTTAAATCGATTTTTTTTGATTTAAATCAAATCTTTTTCTTCGTATGATACAAGTCGCGAACTGAAGAAAAAACATTAGGAATTAGTATTAAATGTTAATTATGTCATTTAAGTGAAAGTATTGGGTTTTAATTTTGAATTAAATCCCAATCGTTAACCTATTTCAATCCCAAACAATGTTTCTTAAGCATTAAGGAAAAAGTACAGCAATGTATTTATATATCAACATGACACTTTTCTTTTCACGAAAGTTACTGATATTTGGCAGGGGCATATTTTTAAACAATTGGAACTAGCTAGCGGCACGAAATACATATAAAGTACATAAATTTCGCCTAAAATTAATTAACTCACTCTATGACCTATGGGAGGTTCAATGCCATGTTCACAAAAGCTCTCCTGACTTCTATCCTTAGTCAACTGAATCCAGTTTCTATTTTATGTTCTTATTTCTGCGAGATCCATCTTAATAGTGCCCTCCCATGTGCGACTAGGTCTTCCTAATGGTCGTTTTCCGATTGGACTTCCAGTTAAAACTTTAAAAGCGTTCCTACTTTCTTCCATTCTCGCTACAGTCCTGCCCACCTGAACCTCCAAGATTTGATGACCCTAACAATGGTGAATGGTATAAATTATGCAGTTTCTCATCATGAAGTTTTCGCCATTTCTCATTTCCGTTCCTTTTGGTTCCGAATATTCGTTTCAGGATTTTATTCTCAAATACTTTCAGTCTGCGTTCTTCCCTCAGCGTAAGCGACCATGTTTCACAACCATACAGCACAACAGGCATAATTATCGTTTTATATATTTTAAAGCTTCAAATTCCTCGACACAATTCGCGATGATAAGAGATTTTGAACTGAATAATAACACGAATTCCCTGAAGGAATTCCAAAATAAAAAAATCAAGATGATCAGTTCCAGAAGAAGAAACACTTGTGATTGTTAAAAATATGCTTTATGTGACGTGAAAAACAGTTCAAATGCGAGTTGTCCGTGCATTTAAGACATCTATACATAGCAGGCACGTTTTTATACTTTTCTGTTGGCTATTTTATTTCCTCTTACAATTTTTCCTGCACAGACACGGCAAATTTTCTGCAATCACATCGCAGATCTCGGCATGTTCTGCAATGGGGTCAAGTATCCACTTTATCAAAAGTATTATTCGATATTTTAACGCATCCAAAATTTGTCGTATTACGATTCCGAGGAACTTCTATGTATTTAGTACATAAATTTCGCCCAAGATTTTAAAATCTATTTTTTTTTTTTTTTTTTTTTTGTTTGTTTCGGAGAGGGGATCGAACCCTCTAAATACGCCCCTCTTATCTGGAAACAAACAAATAGACATGAACACAAAAGAGCTTTCATCTTAAATGTCCATGGTGATTTCCCCGTTGGAACAGAAATTTTAAAACCCTGTGTTACAAAGAGAAGAAATCAGGGTTCACCAGTAACCCGTTCAAACGGGATTTTCCCTGATAGTTCCCACATGATACTCGTTTCATGCTGTGCTTACATACATTTGAGTCTCACTGTATTATGATTATTATCTTCCATAATCGGAATAACAGAAGAGAAACGGGATTTTACTTACTTTCACTTTAAATTAATTCATTTCGGAATTTGATTTAAATCAACGATTTTTATTAAAAAAATCAAGTGATTTAAATCTTGATTAAAATCGTGATTTAAATCAGACTGATTTAAATCAATCCACCCTGCTGAAAATGAATAATCGAATTAATTCTCATTTGATTCACAAACGACCGGAGTCGAATCAATACTTGAATTTCAATACATCATGAAAGTGTTACCATGTTCCTATTTTACAAGTTAATAAATGTGGTAAATATACTTGAAATAATACTAGTTAACTTTTCATTGTTACGTAGCTTTTTACTATCCATTTTAAATTGCATTGTTAATTATTGTATATGTTAGTGGTATGTAACCAAGAATTTTTACAAACTCAATTTGAGATATTCATTTGGAGAAATAGTTTGAGCAGTGTTAGCAACATTAATTATTTTCCATTTTTGAATAGCTTGAATTACTTGTGCAGAGTAAAGTACTTAAAATTAAGTTAAATGTAGCATACATACTGGATGTTGATTATGCAATGTGAAATTCGCTGGTTTTTTTCTGTAATACTTTGTACCTCACATCAGAATTTAAAGAATGCGTTCAAAAGTAAAAAATCACTACAGTCCCTAAAGGCGTGGATTGCTTTTGTAGGGGAGAGGTACAAAGCTGCTTCTCTCGTGCAGAACTCTAGAGGCCCCATTGCTTGTATCTTTCCATATTCAAGATTAAACAATTCAAAAGATGGAGTCGTAATCATGGCTTAAAAGATGACGGGCTTAAGTACGAAAGACCAACTACGCTAGTGAAGTAACTAAAATTTTACAAATACGTAGAATACTTATTAACTTGTAAATTTGGATTTCCAGTGTGTCTATCAGTTACGAAATCAGAAAACGGTCATGAAAGTCAAGAAATTTAGCTTTTGGGTCACGATTTTTTTTTTATCTGTACAAATATAAGTTCTGGAATATTTCGTTCTATAAAACGTGAGAATTCACTACCAAAAATATCTATGGTTGGCTTTAGTTGCTATCAAATCGCAAGCAAAGCACGCTTCTTATCGCATGGATGAAAATTCGGCCTAATTCGCTCTTGAGGATGTTATGAAATTTTATGGTTTGATAAAGAAAAGGTCACGAAAAAGTAACAAAATTTCATTTTGGAATTTTAGTAAACACCCTGATTGATGTCCAGCAAAACAATTAACAGTGAAATTAGGGCATCAATAATTGCTATTTCGCCAAGGAAACTTCTCTGTATTAGCACACTTAGTTTTGACCTTACTCAGGTATCAGTGTAATCTTGTAACATCTATTCTAACTAAATAGTCAACTCATTAAACATAACTATAAACAAGATTCGTCATTCTAACTTCGATACAGAATCACAGCTATCCTTTTAAAAACAGCAGAAGCTAATCAATCTTCTTTGTACAGTCCGCAGCGAAAAAAGCTGCAACATGAGCATGTAAGTTTATTGTGAAACTACGCCTAACAGCGCAGGGAATCAACATAAAGTGTAAGTGGCACGACTCACGCCAGGAGAAACCTCGGCGTCCTACTCTGCACACTTATTCTGGGGCAAAAGACTTTGTCGTTTCACAATAAACTTACATGCTCATGTTGCAGGTTTTTTGCTGCGGTGTACAGACACTTTGTCCAATAATTTCCACCTTCCACAGAAAACTTGTGAAAACCTTAGTAGGTTTACATAATTACAGTATTTGAGTTATATCATTTATTTCTTTTAATGTTACAGTATACTTCTATTGCACATGTAGCCTAAATGATAGGTATGCTTTAAACCAGTTGTTTCCAACATGGGAAGTGTGAAAAACGAGAAAGAGGCCGTAAGCTAGTGATAGAAACATGTGTGATTAAGAACAAAACTAGTAAAATGCAATACTGCACTACAATAATATGCTGAAGTTTTCCTGGAAATAAATTGGCTTATTATTATTATGAATGATTTGAGAATACAATATTACATCTGAAATCGCAAAATGGGTCAGAGCACGATCAGCAAGGAAGAGGGGGAGCGTGAAGTGTGCAGGGTTCATAAAGGGGGAGAGCCAGTAAGTGATGTTGAAAACCACTGCTTTAAAGACTGACCAACAGGAAGTAGCACCAAGGAGGAACTGTGCTTTTCTTCAAGTAGGAAGGGGTCAGACCAATCGAAATTGATCGACAGAACATAAAAAGTGCAATATAGTGATGCATGCCTATCACTACAGGTAATATACGAATGGACTAGGAAGTCTGTAATAGATCGCTTCTCTTTGGATCATATTGCGAATAGTGACGCCAATTATACACTATTACTCTTCCCTCGTGGAGTGTTATAACTTGGTGCTCCCACCTGCCGGTGGCTCTTCAAACTACAAAATTCCAAGACAGTATATTTGTTGGTAGAAAGTACTTAGAAATTTCGAAATGCAGTTCAAATCAGTACTTCACAAATTGAATAATCCGAAATAGTCAAAGGAGATAAATTTGTGCTGACCATCAAGCTCTCTCTCTCATAGCGATATGGTTAGCACGCATGCCTCCGGAGCGCGAGACCCGAGTTTGATTCCCGATAGGAGCTCGTGTGATTCGGATACCATATTCAGCGGTGGCTCCATGTCTGATGTACCCGCGGTGTAAAAGAGACATTAAGTTTGAAAGGAATAACTACCAATCAGTGCGGATCTACGAATCCGGATACTCTATATATTCTTAAATTTTATTCTTCACGGCTCCACCCTTTAGACCAAAGCAGGTGATGAGAAGAGAATGATACATATAATTAAACAAGTAGCAGTGTTTCATGTGTACCACGTGAAGGAGTTTGGTTTGTATGACGAGATATTTTCTCAACTAATATTGAAATTGGAAGTAGGGCCATTCCATATGAAATCAACAAATCAAGGTGGCTCATGTATTTTAGATTTTCTTCAAATTTTGTATCCAAATATAGCACACCTGTCGAATTTTGCAGCTCTACCTCAAAGGAGATTTCTGTAGGAACCATTCGAAGTTTGGGAGTTTTGTGCAAAAAGCACCTAAGTCCGCCTTCAACTTAAAGTACTAAAACCGCTAGATCTCTGGAGATATTGAAGCTACTTAAAAATGGTTTTCACTAAAACAATCTTAGAATTTGTAGCATTTTAAATGATTGAACTAATAAACTTCTCAAATGGGGTTAAGCATATGAATTTCGCCATCAGAGAGAAAAAAAGGACAAAATAATGTCAATATTTGGCCATTATTTCTGAAAAAGTTCCACCTATCATCAACCTCAAATTTTCAAAATAAGTAGCTCCGATATTCCTCTTTAACATATAAAAAAATTAGGAGGGTGTTTTTTGGTATGTTCAAAAAAAAAAAAAAAAAAAAAACAAAAAAACAAAAAAAAAAAAAAAATTGATACAATGTAAGTTGAGGGCAGATTTAGGCACTGTTTGCACAAAACCCCCAAATTTCCAATGTCTGTTTGCAATTTTCCGTGTTGAAAATGTTTACAATTGTCAAAACTGAGGTGATTGAATAATTGAATTGTGCCAGAAATTTGAAACTTCAAGTACCATTGCTGAAGGGACTCACATTCTGTCATTAGTTCCAAAATCATGGACAACTATAGAGCTATTGAAACATTCCAGCCAACCGAATATCTCGTTCGTGTATTAAAAGAACTTGCTCAGTCATAAGATATAAGTTCAAAGAATGGGTTCAAACTGACAGAACCCAAGTAGAGACAATGATTAAAGATACAGAAGACTTCATTGAGATTTTGGTAGGAATAAAATGACAAATTAGCGCTGCAACACTTCATAGCCAAATTAGAGCAACTACTTCAAATACAAACAGTAGAGACTTTGGATGACAAATCATGTTTAATTATAGTTGATTTTGCTGAAAACTTCTCCTGTATTATTCAAGATGAAGTTTAAGAGTAGCACTGGACCAGCATTCTACTCAACTGTACAACATTCTAATCTTTTTAAATGCAACATCTTAAGAGATCCTGTAACTTCTGTTATCAAATGTTTCATTATGTTATGTCAATGATAGGTTAAAGCACGATACAGTTACATTTTATGTTTTCCAAGTTATTCTTTTGAAGTATGTTAACGATGTTTTTCCTCAAATTAAACTTGTCAACTTATGCCTGCATGAGTGATTTTGGACGCACTTGTGAGTGGAATATTTTGCCACAAGTCACGGCAAAAGTGTTTGCGATGACATAGTTGAGACGCTGAAATGTCTAGCAAGACATACTAGTTTACAAGGGCCACTGGATGACCGGATTATTGCTGTTGCCGATTTCTTCGATTTTCTCAAACTACAACCATTGTCAAACTATAACCAACTATAACCAAACGCTTTTTATGCTGGAATATGTTGGAAAACTTTGTCCAATGCTTCAAAAGAGACTGGAAAAGCCATAACGTTGCAAGGGATGCGTGAAATTCATCATTATGAACATATTAGCCTGTTGAAACTAGTTACCAGTCGTGTATCTTCTTCAAAGACAACATTAATCTAAATAGTTGAGCAGAATCGAAAGACATTAATCTTTCATGTGAGCAATTTATTGTGTGCATTTCTGAAGAGAAATAGTGGATTGGAAAAATAGTTGAGAATTCACAGGAACATGGTGACTAAGGTAAATTTCCTTCATCCCCATGGACCCACGAAAATGTTTTTCTGCCCAAAAGCACCCGATACGTGCTGGATTCCATACGAAAACTGCATCATTAATATTGGAGTACCCAGTATTTCAACTGGTTCTGGCAGAAATTACAACATTTCTGAAGAAGAAATTCAAGCTACTGAGAAGACCTCTAAAATTGGTAATAAGAGATCTTAGGCTCAATATTTCAAGTTGCTTACAATCAACAAAACACGTAAATGTTATTTGTGTATTATATAACGATAGTTCACTTATGATATTAAATCAAACCGCACTATATAAGCTGTGTAATAGGCACATATTGTTTTAAAGTAACTTAAAGCCATGCAAGTCGTATTACTAGAAAATTAATGAAACTTGAATTATGTTGTTTTCCTTCACCATATCAAAAAACACCCTCCTAATTTTTTTATGTGATAAACAGGAATACCAGATCTACTTATTGTGAAAATTTGAGGTTAATGTTAGATGGGCCTTTTTCAGAAATAATCGAAAAATTTTGACATTATTTTTTCTTCTTTTTTCTCTTTGATAGTGAAATTCATATGCTTACTGACACTGACACTCAATCCAGCATTACAGGGCACTTCATCACTGTTGTAAAATTCTGTGACTAAATTAAAGGTATTTGCAGGAATACTATATCCTTTCTTAAAACTAGGTTTGGCTAAAATACAATGCTTCTTTCTGATCTTTTGAGCTTTACGAACGAGATACTCGGTTGTTTAAAATGTTTCAACAGTTTCCATAGTCGTCCATGATTTTGGAACTAATGATAGAATCTGAGTCCTTTCAGCAATGGTACTTGAAGTTCTAGATTTCTGGCACAATTCATTTATTCAGTCACCTCAGTCTTGACAATTGTAAACATTTTCAACACGGAAAGTTGGAAACAGTCATTGGAAATTTGAGAATTTTGTGCAAAAAGTGCCTAAATCCACCCTCAACTTACATTGTATCATAATTTGTTTTTCTTAAAGAACCTAATGTCTCACAATGTTATGAATTGTTACATGAATGTACTTTGAATAAAATGGGTTGAAAACCAGTGGTTATCCGTAATGTACTACAATCAGAACATATGTCAGTTACGGGTTCAAACTTTGTCACGCACATATGTATGCGTTCTTCATAATTTTATTGTAATTCTTTTTCATTACCTCTTCAACCTAGAGAGCATTATAATGGGATGCAAGACTCAAAGAAATAATAGTTAGGTTTGTTTTTGCTAGTTCAGTGCAATGTACAGAATTGATCTGTGCGTTCAAGTAATCGTGTTTCAAAAAGTGCATTTTATATGCCATTTGTAAATATGGCTTGTGTGTCACTATTGCTTTTTTTTTTTTTTTTAATTCCAGATATGACGTCAGAAGAAGCTTATGAACTAATGAAGAAGTGCGTCCGGGAGATCCATAAGAGGCTTATAATTAATATGAACCAGTTCGTTGTACGCATAGTGGATGCCAATGGAATTCGAGAACTACCGCCTATTACAGCGAAGAGTCTTGCTGCTGAAGCGTTACAGTCAGGACTGTGAAACAACTTTTAATTGTTGAATGTTAACATTATTATTTTGTGAAGATTTGCATTTTTTTTAAAAAAAAAAATAAGTAACAGTAAATAACTTGATAAAATTGTTTCTACTTTTAAAAAGTTCATTAAACACAGTAAACTAAAGGAGTTATATTTTTGTTTTGCTTACTCATTGCTGCCATTTTTAATTCTCCGTAAGCTTTCAGCACGCAGTAGTGTATTCTTCAGTCGGTTGCAAATTGAGTGGAAAGAAGCATTTTCTTTTGATTCTTATGTAGCATCAACTTCCATCTCCTCCAATCATTTATTGGCTACCCGAAGTACACAAAGCTAATGTACCAATCAGATCGATTATTTCAAGGAGACGATAAATTGGCATATAACTTAGCTAAAAGGCCACATGAGGTAGGTGTCTTTCGACCCATCAGTGAAAGAGTTTAAGGAACGTATTACGTATGAACAAGTGCTTGTTTTATGTGCATATGCCATGTGTACATGAAGTGTTCGGTCCCGCGTTCGCCCTTTTAAGTGCATGTTTACCTCTTCGAACTTTGTCCTTCATTCTGTCCTCTTTATATATTTTCACTAATGACTTCAAACTAATGTCTAGAGTAAATTTTATAAAGCTCCTTGTTAGTTAAATAATATGTGTTCTTTCCTCTTTTGCGGTAACCTAGATTCGATTCCCGTAGGAGTATGTAATGGGGTTCCCACATCAAGTTGTGGGTCCATATCTCTTTTACATATAATAATCTTGATGCTGCTGACTCTCATTGAAAACTTACTTAAATAAATAGAAAGGAAAAAAGTAAGAAAAGCTCAGATCGATATTTGCATCTTGCGTTTCTGCCCAGCTGATTTTCAATAAAATAAAAATTTGAGGCGTTTCAGGTAGTAAAAGCAAACACAACTCAAGTTACGTGCAATTTAAACGCTCGGAAATTACATTTGAGCTGTTCAAGTACTGTAGTAATACCAGAGTGCACTGTGGCAGTCAGTTCTGTCTGTAGTGGAAGTCGTTCTCATCTTTCCCTTAAAAAATACAGTAAGAAAAAAGAAAAAAAAAAAGATGAGAGTGCTTTGCTGGAAACAAGCTTTTGTTAAGGTCACCCTTACTAGGAAATATTTTGGTATGCCCAACAGCGCTTGATACATTGACATTTTCCATAGGAGTCTGTTACCGATATTTTACACTGAGTTGCTTCCAGAAACAAGAACTCTGTTCATGGAAGATGGCACCCTTTGTTGTACTGCTAAAAATACCCAAACATGGCAGGTGCACATTGGCATTCAAAAACTGCCAGGGTCAGTCAGTCCCCAGACATCAACCCAATTGAACACGTGTGGATTATTCTATAAAATTAACCGAGAAAGTTCTATCGCCTTTTCACCCACCACCTTCGAACATCGATATATTACGTAAAACGTACCTGGAAGATCAAAAGTTATCCCCATCAGCATCGACGACCTTCTGCCAATGTTCTGGAAGGCATGGATTCCATCGTGGTAGAACTTGCTGGGCCGTGAAGCGAAGATGATATCAAATGCATTTTGCATCTCTACTAGGGATTTCAACTGCTGTCCTCTTAGGTGGTTGTCCAAGGAATGCAACAGGTGATAATCGGACGGTGAAATGTCCGGAGAGTATGGCGGCTGTAATAGTGTTTCCTATCCAAGGCGTAGAATGGTGTCCCGGGTCATCCTAGCCACATGGGACTTAGCGTTGTCCTTAACAGGAGGACCCCTTTGCGATTCAGAAATATTGGCTCCAGAGTTTTGAGTTTTCCTTGAACACGGTTCAACTACTGACAGTACACAGTTACATTAATGCTCTGAGCAGCTGGTAGCAGTTCCTGATGCACGGTGCCGCGAGCAGTCAACCAAACATGCAGGAGAACCTTTTTCTGGTGCAGTGCTGGTTTCACCTGTTTTGGAAAAGGTTTATGGAATGCTAACCAATAATGACGGCGCCGTAAAGCTTTGTACAGGACCTACTTCTCATTATATGTCAACACCCTGTCCAGAAATGGCTCCTACCTCAGACGAGACAGCAAAGAAACGCAGGTGTCTGCTCGCGTTGCCTTCTGGCCCGGAGTCAAATCATGTGGGACCCACTGACACAACTTGTAGTGCTTCCCAAGTTGATGTAGGTGCTGCCGAATGATTTCTTTACTTACACTGAATTGTAGCTCCAATTCCTCACATGTCTGGCCACTGTTCGCCTCAATTGCTGCCTGAAGATCTTCATTTTGTACATGTGTTAGTCTTCCGGCACGTGGTGCGTCTTCGAGTGTTTCGTCACCGTCCTTAAACTTGTTAAACCACCGCTGCACTATCGCATAGTCACGACACCCTCACCAAAGGTCTGGCATATCTTCCGCCCCGCTGCAGCGGCGTTTGACCGCAGTTTGAACTCGTACAGCATACACGCCCTTATGACACTCTTTGGAGGTCTCATGTTCACTTTATTCTTACGCAAGTAACGTGTAACTGAACTACCACAACCATGTAGTATGTTGGATATACCCACACCAACTCACCTTCGTCTTATCTCCATTCAACTCACGGTGTGAGGACCAATTGAACACAGACCTCCACAAAAAGCGACATAACTTTCTTGGTTACCTTTATAGGCCATTACGTCAGATGCGCCCCCAAGAACTCGCTTCCCGCAGAGAACTCCAATATAAAAGTACAATTTGCGAGTGGTGATAGTCGATGTAGCAAGTAAGATGTAAAGGTTCATGTACTTCGAGGAAACGGTCATCTTCAGCTTACTTATTAAGTTTGAAAAAGATTAAAAAGGTTACAACCTGTGGGAAGGTGAAAAAGAGTAAACTGAACCGAAGTACATCCATGGCCATAACATGCTGTGAAAATAGATTTTGAGAAGCCACCGTATTCCGGGTGTTCTTCAGCACAGGTCTTGCGAGCTTCACTGACATTCTCTTTGAATGTTATTTCGTTGGTGATATGGATTGCAGTGGCGTAGCGTAAGGGAACGCCTGTATGCCCGGCATCCCCTGTTAATAAGAAAAAAGTACGTGTTTCATTATATTTATAAATTGTTTGCTTATAATTATCACAATTATTTCCACTGCAATCGTGGGGATGCGCTCTCTCGCTTTACTTTGGCAAGCGGAACCTACGCATGCGCATCACTCAGATGCACATTTTCTGTCTTTCCTCTTGTTGTACGCTATGTTCCTCGGGCATCCAGGCCTACTGCAAGCATCGCTGTTTTCGTCTGCTTTCTGTCGAATGCGCATGCCCAACTACTCCCCGCCATCCCTTTGCGACCCAACATTTGCTTTAGATATAAGCTGGCGTATGCTCAAGTACTGCCAACTCTATATATTTTGAACTAAGCTATGGTTTCTGTATAGAACGTACGACCGCTGTCAAGGAAATAGAACAAAACATAAATAGTTAGTTCAACGCCATTATGAAGCATGTCGCTTATGTAAGTGATAGTATAAAAATAGTTATGCTTTAATCGTAATTAAATGCATCGTAATTGTAATAGTAATTAAAGGCAAACTAATAATCTACATCATAAATACATATCATGTCCCAGAATGTAGCCAGATATTCTTTGAGAGGACTCACATACACAAGCATAACTATAATGCATTCTGTAGAATCACGGTCACCGATCCGGTAGGCCACCCTCTGCCCTTCACAAAGTTTACTTGTGCTCTTCCGTATATGGATATCTGGCAATGAAGTAGATACACAGAAATAGGCCCACAGAGTTGCTTTAAGTGTTTTCTATTTGTATCTTCAAATGATATAATACCTGAGGTCCGGACCCAAGATGACAAATTTCTAGGGGTGACATAAAAAAAAAAAAAAAAAAAAAAAACCGAGACTGAAGTATGGTATGCGGAGAAAGAAGCTACCCACGAGAAAGAAATAAAGGGAATTATACTGAAAACAATATTTATACAAAAGTGGAGCCGGTTTTTCTCGTCACAATGCTAGTGGCAGAAAAGGAGCTGAGACAATTGCTTATTGGCGTCTAACGTGATCTACGCATTTGCTACTGTATGCCCCACCAGGCGTGCAATTACGGGAGCCTGGGCCCCTAAATGTTTTGGCCTCCTAATTATTAAGAGTAGTTATTGATAAAAGAGATCCAGAATTGTGACGATTGGACCCCCTAGCATATTTGTGCCTCTCTCCTAAACTTTAATGGCTGGTTGCGGGCCTTAATGAGCAGACTCAGCATGTTAATCTTCTATTTGTGTTGTGTAAAAGTATGTGATGGTTGCAAATTATGCCGTGCTAAATATAAAGCTTCTGCAAGTTGTTTAATGAACATGGCTTTACACTCTTTTCTTGTGATAAATTATTGGCTCACCTCTTCCTGAATATGCCCTTACGTTCTGTACTAGATTTATGCTTTTGATTAGCAACATTGATCGTTGGTGGTCAAGAAAAATTGGCGGTATATATATATATATATATATATATATATATATATTTGCGTAGTGATTTGAAATGAATATTTGTTTTATTTTTTTTACTGTAGTATGAAGAAAATTACATTTATAACTAAGAGACAAAGCTGTGGAAAGTGTTCGGCTGCTACAAGGTATAGTACCTTACTAACTTTTAGCAAATGATGACTACGATAACAGTACCAGACACAAAGTTAATTTATTTTTTTGTTAACAACTACCATATCTCGGTTGATTTGCGAGCAGCGCTGCTCTCTGAAAGGGATACGACCTACCCCAAAGCTTTTCATAAAAACGACAACTAGAAATCAGTCGCAAATATTTCAGTCTTCGTGGTATGATGATAGGTTTTCTTGGCTTTCTGGGTGTTCTGTAGGGAATAAAATGTTATGTTTCGTCTGTATTATGTTTGGGGCAAAGGAGTCGGAGTGGTGTTCAAACGGTATTTCTGATTTGGGTAATTTCATGAAGAAAGCTCTAAAACATGAGTCATCGAAACAACATTTGTTGCATAGTGAATCTTTTCACTTGTTAAGGAAAATACACATTCAACATGCATTGCATTGTATTGTATTATATCAGACAAGTGACTAACTTTGGCATCTTCATTTCGGAATACCACGCTACGCTACTGATGGATTGTGGAGGAAGCTGCTGTACGTAACATTTAATTATAAAATTAACGATGGCCCGTCCTAGCACAAAGGCATTGTTCCTACTTCTACTGTGCGAGAAATGATATTTACCTGGGAAAGAACCATGACGTATTCTTCGCAAAGCGATTTTTTTGGGCTGCATTTTGCGTATTCTACAATATTTTCCCTCTGTTACATAACAATTGACAGACTAATACACTTTGCGGACATTTTTGTTGCTCTGTGAAATCAGGTTTGATACGTGTCACCTCGTCCCCGAATCTTACGGAACAAACCTAAAATTGTTTAGTGTTACAGTATTTCTGTTTAAAGCCAGTGTTTCTAATTCGACCCGTTACTACAACCAACTTTACCTTTGGCCTCAACCACACGCGGGAGACCACTCAATTAAGCCATCAATGATCAATTCGATTTTGGTCCAAATTGGAAAAACTGTCTTTGAGGAAAGATCTTGCTCGTTTTGAGCCCTGGTCTTGGACCAAACTTGTGTTTCCTACGGTATCCTTAACTCCAAATCTTACAGAATATCTAGAACTGTTCAGTAATATCATCTTTCTTGTAGTCAGTTTCGAGACATTTGTTGGTTTCAGTTTGGCCGAAAATTTCTTTTTAATTTAAATTTCCACACCTTCACTGTGACGAGCAGTGTTGAAACTGGAAATGGTAGTTTCTCACCACTTCCGCTTTATATAGAGGGATAATCGAGATGACAATCTTAAGATGCTGAATTCATATGAAAAAGACATATCGCGCTATTTCTTACCGTTTTTGCTCTATGGAGATCACTATTTAAACCAGAAGTAGTAGTAGTAGTAGTAAAGGACCCCGCACAATCCTTATGGAAATCGGATTTCGGCGGAATTGCTTGAAGCCGTGATACGTGTAGATATTGTGATCGTGAGAAAAAGTCTCAATGCGCACAACCACCAATCACTGACCGTTTGGCCACTTTTTTGAAAACAGCCGAAGATACTGATATTCTGGATGTCGGGGAAAGTGACTGAAATCGTGATATGTTGTATATATTGTGATTCTGAGAAAAAACTCCTAATGGACACCACTACCGATCACTAACCGTTTGGTCACTACAGAGCCACTTTTTTGAAAACAGGCGAGTATAACGATGTTCTCGATATCGGTGAAACTGAATGAAACTGTGATATGTCTTACATCTTCTCATCGTGAGAAACAGTCTTAATGAGCACCACCATCAATTAGTGACCGTTACAGACGGGTATTACAATATTTAGAATTTTCGGAGAAAATGAATTAAACTGTGATATGTTGTAGATGTCATGATCCTGAGAAAAATTGTTAATTTGTGGCTACCGAGCAACGGTAGATCAGCTGGTAGAGAATTTGTTCACATTCGGGAGGTTCGGCTCTGGCGGGTCATCCTGTTTAGGGTTTTCTATGGCTTTCCGTTGTCCCACAAGATGAACATCAGGATGTTACCTATGCCTAAGTGGTGTTGACCGCTACTCTTTCCATCCCTTTTTCGAATTGAGGGATAGGATAAGATCTATACATTTTCAGGATTTCATACAATTCCACTAAAATCCCAGAGTATCTTTATTTTCTGCTGTTTTCAAAAATGTGGCCAAATGGTCATTTATGGGTGGTTGTGCCCATTGAGACTTTTTCTCAGGATCACAATATCTACGACATAACACGCTTTCAAACAATTCCACCAAAATGCAGATTACCGTTGCCTTCTGCTGTTTTCTAAAAGGTGGCCCTGTAGTAGGCAAACGGGCAGTAATTATTGGTTGTGCCTATTGAGACTTTTTCTGAAGATTACAATATCTACAACATATCACGGTTTCAAGCAATTCCACCGAAATTCAATTTCCATAAGGATTGTGCGGGGTCCTTTACTACTACTACTACTACTACCGGTTTAAATAGTGATCTCCAGGGCTGGATTAACCCCTGGAGGCCCAGGGCTAGAAAAAATGTGGCCCCTGCTGACATCACCTAATATATTTCTGTGAAATTATAGGATCATTGACAGGTGCAATTGCTTTATCCGTTTCGGTGAAGGAGGAACCATCTGGTTTCACAATTTGTGCTTGGATGTATTAATAAGGTTTGTGGCAAATCAATATATTCATCACTGCTACCACTCACTACAAATTCTATTGGTGAATTTTCAGTTATTGAACTAATTGGTTTGTAGCCAATAATACGATTGTTTAGAACACTGGTTTGCGTGGGTAACGTTGAAAAAATGTCCAATTCACTTTTTACACATTCACAGGATTGATGATGTAAGAAAGCCATCGTTGAATTAATCAAAAATGTCTGGTGACGATGCCAATGATCTCTTCTTCTTCTTATGTGATAATTTACGTCTCTTCGTAGGATTGATGGTGTTGTTGATCGTTGGAAGGTCAACCTCAAACTGAGAGCAGTCATCCCATTTTCGTTTATGGTATCCACTTCCCAGCATAGTTTTCAACTTATTTTTAGCTTTTTCTTGTAAATTTGTTTTTGCCTCTTGCATACGTTGATGAAACGATTCTTCCAGCGGTTGATTCGAGATCACAACATCATTAATCATATTGGCACCTGATTTTAATAATTCTTTTCCCACAGTTTTAGCTCCTTGCTTCACAAGTGGTAACACTGAACGAAATAAACCACCAAGGAAACTTTCAATGCCATGTCCTGCTTGATAGGGACTTCCCATATAGACGTTGCCGATACCGGACAACGCTTGTTTTTGGTAGTATTGCAAATACGGATCAGTCATGACGACGACGACGGAAATGTAGTTTTGTACACCGTTCCAAAGGTGAATGGCATACGATGACCTGTGCTATCCCTTATATCGATTTGTATTTGCTCAAAATTCATTTTTTCTACCGGAACATAATGTGCAGGATTAAAGATTTGAACTGCATGACTTCCAAAAGTATGATTCACAGGATCCATGTTGACAATTCGTAGCAAGGGTACCATTGTATCTCTAACAATGACAGATTCAATAATGTCACAGTAGACGTACATTTGTGATGGTAAGCCTAATCGTACATCCGGTGTATATTGTCCCTTTTCCATATCTTTTAAATCACTTTTCGGTTCAAATCCAAGCATTAAACTAACACTTGGTGAGATTTGTACAGAAGTATGGATTTCCTTATTGGGATGTCTTATGAGGCATATATTATTAGTTGCGTCATGAGATATAAATAAATTGGTTTCTTTATGATGTATATTAATTGCATGAATAAGATCCCGTATATTGTTATAATAGCGTACAGGGATCGTTACAAACTTCCACGGTTCTTGATCACTACTACTTGATGATTTGTAATATATTTTATTGTTTTTACTGTTAATGTTCAGCAAAGAATGTGGATAATGAATCTCGACAATTGCCACATCCCATTTCTGGCGAAACTCTACACGTCGTCGTAATTTCGTAAAATTATGAAGTCAATGTATTTTCTGGAAAATAATCCATGGAACTATTACTGGGAAGTGTAACGTAAAAATCTTGATTAGGTTCCATTCTTCTTCTTCTTCAATGAAGTTGCTGACCAACCAAATTCATAGATCGCATTCAGCATACAGCTACGTCTGACGTCAAAGGAATGTGCTGACGTTTGAATTCATGATTTTATCACAATTGCTGACGAAACCGGCTGTGTACTAAATTCATATTGATGACTTCGACCCAAGAATCCTTTGTAACATAAAGATACAGATCCAGTATTTAAGAAACGCAGCAGTTCTTCTTGTTTTGATGCTTCCATGGGTAAATATCTCGCTGGTAGAATTATATTCTTATCATTTTCAAGCTTCACTACGATTCTTAATCCAAACTTTGTAGGGAGTTTTTTCGCTAGCTAAGATTCTATAAGGTACATTCTGTTGTAAATCAGTAATCTTGGTAAATGATTTCATCACATCACGTGTGTTTAGAAACTGTAGACAAGTAGCCATGATGTTATCATGAATACTAACGCGAACGATACTTATATATGATGCAAAACTGATGACGTTGCATTATCATGTTCTGACTGTACTATTGCACCATGATAAACATGTTCTAAACTGTTCCGCTTCTTTACTAATGAATGCACAAACTTTTAAAAAATGTCAAACCAAAATTTTGAAACAAAAATTTCAAACAAAAGATTTTCAAACAAAAAAATTTCATTTTGAAACGAAAAAAAATTAAACAAAAAATTTCAAACGAAAAAATTTCAAAATTTTAAAACAAAAAAGTTTGAAACAAAAATTTCAAACAAAAATATCAAACGAAAAAATTTCAAAATTTTAAAACAAAAAATTTACAAACAAAAATTTCAAACAAAAATGTTTCAAACAAAAATTTCGAAACAAAAATTTTCAAACTAAAAATTTCAAACCAAAGTTTCAAATAAAAAATTTTGAAACAAAAATTTCAAACAAAAAATTCGAAACAAAAATTTTTAAACTAAAAATATCAAACGAAAAAATGTCAAACCAAAGCTTCAAACAAAAATTTCAAAAACTTTTTAAATGTTAAAACAAAACTGAATGCATCAAAGATTTGAAACTCATCAACCAATCAGATTGCACGAAAGATAGTGATCAGCCAATCAGATTGCAGGAAAGATAGTGATCAACCAATCAAATTGCATCAACAATAACTTTGCCAGTGTCAGATTACATCACCTTGTGACTAAATTTCAGTGTTGTAGCATGTATTCCCCTTAAGACTATGAGTCATAAGATTCAATAAGGTTAGCTATCAGATTTCTAAAGCTCAAGGTCAAATCAATCACCACAAATGATCTTAGACTATGAGCTGTGACTAAAGTTCAAAGTATTGTTTCTAATTTCGCGCCTTATGTTAAAGTTCTGTTTATCACAATTCCCAAATTTAAAGAATACTTCTCTCGATATACCTGTCTTAGAATTAATCATATCATTATATGTTCAATAAGGTCAATAATGTCCGTCAATTGTTTACCTGAGTAGAACCAACTGTTTAAGTGCGTACTCAAACTTAAGAAGTACCACAACAAAGGAAATGAATCCCTGTACACTACCTCATCAAAGTCAATCCCGTGGTACATCGTATTGCTTACGTTTATATTTGGTCCATAGGCTGGAATAATCAAAACCAATGACGCAATTTCATTTGACGATTCTCAAATTATCCTACAAAGTTTAAATGTACCAATGTCCTGGACTCCTAATCCCATCATAGGTCAATAACTGATCACGTGATCATACTAATATTTGACTGATTTACCCAAAGAAAGAGATACCACCCAATTCTAAGAACAATTACCAATTATTGATATGACAATAAGAAATGTACCCCTCCCAAAATTTAAGATTGGTACACAAATACACCTGTGTCTTACGAAAAAGTAATAAAACCTGTACTTATTCAATAATAAAGTCGTATCAAAAAAAAGGTCAATAACCTTCAAAATTTGAGTATTTGGCTATAAAAGGAACAC
The DNA here is from genome assembly GCF_964235325.1 of Thermobia domestica. NCBI lineage: Eukaryota > Metazoa > Arthropoda > Insecta > Zygentoma > Lepismatidae > Thermobia > Thermobia domestica. Next base: position 33,754,537 of record NC_137454.1, read on the forward strand.
CAACATCTACAACGGGTCCTAGAAAACGTTTACCAAATTTTGTTATTTGATAATTCCCAAATTTAAAAGGGCACATAAACATATGAAGGTAATAAACCTCTGTACATACCCATATAACGTGTTAAATCCTTATCAAAGGGGTCAATAACCTCCGAAATTTGATTTTTGGTAGTTCTTTACCCATGAATCGGAACGAGGTGGACCATCCAAATTTATAGTGGTACATATTGAAGACCTGTACGAAGATACCAAATGCTTATATTAAACAATTTCTAAAAGTGAGTGGATGAGCCAAGATACCCCTCCCAAATTTTTAAAGGGTGCATCAATGTACCCATGTCTTATGATAGGAAATGAACCCATATACATGATCATATAACCATATAAGGTAATAGAACCTCATCAAAGGGGAGAAACTGGGCCAAAAACCAAACACATGGTACAACATATTGCTTATATATTTTGGCAAATTTTTTACCCATCAAAGGGAACAAGGTGGACCACCCAAGTTTATCATGATACATGTTGAGGTCATGTACTATGATACCGAATGCTTAAACTGGAAAATTTCCAAAATTTAAAAGATTGGCCATGGTACCCCTCCCAAAAATTTAAAGGGGTGCATCAATGTAGCTATGTTTTATGATAAAGAATAGACACCTGTACATGATCATATAACCATATAAGGTAATAGGACCTCATCCAAGGGAATAAATTGGGCCAAAAACCAAACACATGGTTGTACTAAAATTTGGCAATTTTGTACCCCTAAAATGGAACGAGGTGGACCACCCAAATTTATAGTGATCTCTATTAGGGTCCTACACTATAATACCAAATATATAAAATGGGCAATTTCCAAAATTAAAGGGGAGGGCCAAGGTACCCCTCCCAAAAATTTAAAGAGGTGCACAAATGTACCTGTTTTACGATAGGTAATGGACCCCTATACATGACCATATAACCATATAAGGTAATAGGACTTCATCCAAGGGAATAAATTAGGTCAAAAACGAAACACGTGGTTGTACTAAAATTTGACAATTTCATACCATGAAAGGGAACGAGGTGAACCATCCAAATTTATAGTAATATATATTAGGGTCCTATACTATTATACCACATATGTAAAATGGGCAATTTCTAAAATTTAAGGGGTGGGCCAAGGTACCCCTCTCAAATTTTTAAACGGGTGCACAAATGTACCTATGTCTTATGATAGGGAATAGACCCCTATACATGACCATATAATCATATAAGGTAATAGGACCTCATCCAAGAGGATAAATTGGCCCAAAAGACCAAACACGTGGTTGTAGTAAAATTTGGTAATTTTGTACCCCTAAAAGGGGACGAGGTGGACCACCCAAATTTATCATAATACATGTTAGGGTTCTATACTATTATACTAAATGTTTAAATTGGGCAATTTCCAAAATTTAAGAGGTGGGCCAAGGTACCCCTCCCAAATGTTTAAAAGGGGTGCACAAATGTACCTATGTCTTATGATAGGGAATGAACCCCTATGCATAACCATATAACCATATAAGGTAATAGGACCTCATCCAAGAGGATAAATTGGGCCAAAAGACCAAACATCTGGTACAATGTATTGCTTACGTTTATATTTTGGCAATTTTGTACCCCTAAAAGGGGACGAGGTGGACCATCCAAATTTATCATAATACATGTTAGGATTCTATACTACTATACCAAATGTTTAAATTGGGCAATTTCCAAAAATTAAGGAGTGGGCCAAGGTACCCCTCCCAAAATTTTCAAGGGGTGCATTAATATACCCATGTCTTATAAAAGGTAATGGACCCCTGTATACGTCCATATAACCATATAGGATAATAACACCTCATCAAAGGCGATAAATTAGGTCAAAAATTTTCGAAATTTGAATTTTTGGCAATTTTTACCCATGAAAGGAAACGACATAGACCCCCAATACTGATAGAGGTATATACTATGGTCCTAGGCTACCATACCAAATTTTTAGATTTGGCAATTTCTAAAATTTAAGGGGGGTGGTCCTAGGTATCCCTGCCAAAATTTAGGGGGTGGGCCAAGGTATCCCTGCCAAAATTTAGAGGGGGTGGTCCTAGGTACCCCTAGGTCATTGACCCCGGGCCAAGGTCATTGACCTTTGACCTATGACGTCACAAAGGTCGGGGTCAAAGTCCAAAACGCGATCAGGTGCTACAATTACTACTGCCGTTGACCTGGCATCATTACCTGTTACACCTGAATTTATATCCACCTATATAATTTTAGGTTAGCCAAACTTACACACGGTTGAAAAGTTACTACCAACAGAAGATATGTGAATTATTATGTGTGTTTACTTCAGAAAAATAATATACAATATGATTAGCGTTTAACGAAAAAAATGTCCAGTTAAGGGGCCACATACCAATCGATACAACTAAACGGCGTGACAAACATCTTGGCATTTGAAGGCGGCGCTCCAAGTTCCCTGTAAATGCTGCTATGTGCAAATGAGAGGCCAGCGGTATTGCCACGTTTATGTTGTGCACATCCACGTCTATCCCCTATCACCTGATCGCGCTATAGTATGTCTGCTTAGCCATAGCAACGCCACCTAGATACATCTATGTAAACATGTAAAAGTATTCATAGTAAGTAGTTTTAGGTGTATCTTTAGTTGTGTCATTGGAATAAAATTAGCTTTAAAAATGCTATTTAAAGTTGAAACAACAGTTTTAGAACTACAATTAAATCTAAGTATGTCCTACTTGAATTTGTCATGAAATCATTATTTTGTTTTTCAACCTGGTTGCGAATTTAAACTTGCATAATAAAAGTTTGCATTCTTTCGCAAGTCATATTTTTTATTATTGTGACAATACTAGCTTATTTTTATCCTGCAAGTAGTCATTTCTACGCGAATTTGTGAAAATACGAACAAAATGATCGTAAAAGTCATTATAATGGGGCTAGCACTTATGTTTTCCTTAAGAGTCTTCATCCCAGCGAAATTAAAATACCGCTAATTTTACAGTAATTATGTGATATCTTCAAATAGATAAAATATAATCGAAATGTGGAACAAGAGCGCCCTAGACAATATAATTTTACATGAGTTACCGTTATCACGACTCACTTATCTGCTTTCGATTTCGAGCCATTTTGGAAATGGGCATTTATTTTCGCGTTTCTAAACAGCTGAAAACGGAAAGCCGCTAGGTGATTTGTTATAACGGTACCTCACGCAAAATAATATTGTCTAGGGCGCTCTTGTTCCATATTTCAATTATCTTTTATCTATTTGAAGATATCACATAATTACTGTAAAATTAGCGGTATTTTAATTTCGCCGGGATGAAGACTCTTAAGACTTCTGTGGCCTTCTGATGATGACGTCATTTTGGAGCTGTAAGGCCTTGTATCCAGGTGGCGTTGGCCATAGCCACACCCCTTAGCACTCGGCAACGTCGCGTCAGAGCTTGCGTTTTATTTGTTTAGCTGAAATGCCAAAATGTTTGTGACAGGCTTTAATAGAGCTGAACAAAAGAATATGGTTGAATGGAAAAGCTCACGCAGATTTTTTGGACAAAATTGAAACAATGGAATTTCATTGTGGAACTAAAAGTTGCTGCTATACAAGATCAATGCGAGTTATTGAGATGACACTGGTACTGAAACATCCTCTCATTAAACGCTTCATTCTGACTTCAGCAAGACGATAGTGCATAATACAGTGAATGAGATATCGTCTAAACTCATCATTGACTCTTAAACTTGAATGAGATATCACCTAGACTTATCATTTGACTCTTAAACTTGAATGAGATATCGCCCAAACTTATCATTGACTCTTAAACTTGAATGAGATATCGTCTAAACTTATCATTGACTCTTAAATTTGAATTACACTGAGAAAAAATGTACGTGGCGTACGTAAAATCGTATGTTACATTTGTAAATTCTGTAGTTTTTGGACTTAACGTACAGCAAACGTATAACTGAAAACGCATGTTTTATAATAATTTCTGTATAAGTATTTCATCTGAATATACTTTACTTGTGAAACAATATAGGCGTTCAGGATCTCACATACAAATGGACGTATATAACATATACCTGATGAAGGTACATACATATACGTATGCATGTGATATACAGAAAACTGTTAGATATCAGACATCCTGCAACGGCATAATGTAGCATCTAAGGCCAGTGCCTATGTAGAATACGGATAACGTATCCTTCGTACTGATTTATGTAGTAAGAAAGAGGATTCCATATATTTGTACAATATACCACTGTAAGGAAAACGGATTTTTCTCAGTGTAGTTATCTTCTAAATATATCACTGACAATTACATTTCAATGAGATATTGCTTAAAATTATCATTGACTCTTAAATTTGAATGAGATATCGCCTAAACTTATTATTGTCTCTTACATTTGAATGAGATACTGCCTAAACTTACCATTGACACTTAAATTTAAACGAGTTATCGCATAAACTTAACATTGACTCTTATATTTGAGTGAAGTATCGCCTAAACTTATCACTGACTCTTAAATTTGAATGAGACATCACCTAAACTTATAATTGACTTCTAAATTTGAATGAGATATCTCCTAAACTTATCATGATTCTTAAATTTGAATGAGATATCACCTAAACTTATCATTGGCTCTTAAATTTGAATGAGATATCGCCTAAACTTATTATTGACTCTTAATTTTGAATTAGATATCACCTAGACTTATCACTGACTTTTAAATTTGAATGAGATATCACCTAAACTTATCATTGGCTCTTAAACTTGAATGAGATATCACCTAGACTTATCATTGACTCTTTAACTTGAATGAGATATCACCTAAACTTATTATTGACTTTTAAACTTGAATGAGATATCACCTAAACTTATTATTGACTTTTAAATTTGAATGAGATATCACCCAAACTTATCATTGGCTCTTAAATTTGAATGAGATATCACCTAGACTTTTGAATGAAGTATCGCCTAAACTTATCACCGACTCTTAAATTTGAATGAGATATTACCTAAACTTATCACTGACTTTTAAATTTGAATGAGGTATCACCTAAACTTATCATTGACTCTTAAACTTGAATGAGATATCGCCTAAACTTACAACTAACTCTTAAATTTGAATGATATATCGCCTAAACTTATCATTGACTCTTAAATTTGAATGAGATATCGCCTAAACTTATCACTGACTCTTAATTTTGAATTAGATATCACCTAGACTTATCATTGACTCTTAAATTTGAGTTTAACTAATTGAAATATTGTTCAAATATACGATACATATCAGTCAATAGATCACATGGAACTTAATAAAATGACGTACTTGAAGGGTAAATTATCATGCGTAGTTTTTGAGAAAATCGAGAAAGCAAACATTTTGTGCCTTTTGACTCAAATTTGAATGCGATATATCCTGAACTTATCATTGACTCTTAAATTTGAATGAGATATCACCTAAACTTATCATTGATTCTTTAATTTGGATTAGTGTTTAACTAAAATATTGTTCAAACGTAAGATACATATCAGTCGATAGATTACATGGAACTCAACAAAATTGCACACTTAAAGGGTAAATTCTCGTGCGTAGTTTTTTGAGAAAATCGAGAAAGCGAACTTTTGTTTTGACTCTGAAAAGGTATGTTGTTCGTTGCTAATAATAGTTGATAGTTTATATTTTGCTGGAATAAATTGTTATTTATTATACATGTAACAAAATACGCTATTAACTAGCAGATTGTATCTGTTGTTTGAATTTTTTCTAACGGTGACACACATACCCTTTACGCACATACTACTTGTAATCAGGGGCGGACTGACAAACTTTGACCCACCTCGTTTTTAGTTAGAGAGTTGGCCTACTATCAAAAATTGTTTTACTAGTACAGTTGCCCCATCTATAAATAAGTACTTTCATCTTCATCATATTGGTTTACTCGGTAATTACTCGGGTAGCCGAATAGTTTAGTTCGCTCCTGCTTGTAATGTAAATAAAAACCAAACCACGTGGCGTGACAGCCCATTTTGTGGGCCTAAGCCTGCTCCAGCGCCATCTGCTAGCGACCGGCAAAACTACGTCCAGCCTACATCCAGCCGGCGAGTACGTTGTGAACGCGCTGCGACGCCCTGTCTCAAACAGGCGCATCAGGAGCTTTCTAGACCTAGTGGGCGCCACGTCTAGTTTTTACGTCACTCCCCAGTTCGCCTCACGACGCTGAAAGTCGGGGAAGCACCGGCCGGGAATCGAACCCGGGACCATGCGGACATGAGTCCAACTCTCCAACCACTTGACTACTGTGTCCCCAGCTTGTAATGTAAATGTTTCATTTGAATTGAACTATGAAATAGATTTTTGAGAGACACAATAAAAGAGAGAGGGCATACCTTGCAATGACTGGTTGCCCGGGAGGCTAATTCACCCCCGTGTACTCCTATTTCCTATCCATGCCAAGAATAGGTGTAACAGTAAAGCTGATAATAGAATGTACATTATTATTTAAGTACGAGACGACCTTAGCGTGTATGTTAGTATTTTAACCAGTGTTCGAAGTGGAAAAATACCAGAGGCGGTATGTTTCATTACGATTTTGGTACTCAACATACCAGCTATTTAAATGTTGAAGTAAAGTGAGGGTATGTTGCCTAAAAGATGTCATTTCTATTTACATGATGACTGAAAACCACTGGTGAGCTTCTCTTTAGTTAATCAGAGGGGGGGGGTATTGAGACACTTTGATCCCTCGCCAATAACTTTCTAGAAAAAAATCACCTTATGTTGTATTATAGAGAATTGTCAGTGGCGGTTAATGTTAGTGTTGCAGCGTTGCGCAACGACCAAAGTATTACAAGAAAAAAATATTATTACCAATAGTAGTAAAGAACAGAAAAATACTTTTTAATACTCGCATATATACACTTTAAATAACATATTTTTTTACTTCTGTAACTGTCCGTTCCGTTAATCCATTTAAAAAAACGAAAAATAATCCGTCACAGAGTCTCTAATTTATATTGTGTTGCAGCGAGCATACAACAACCAGATTCCTTCAGCGCGGGAATTGGAGCGAATGTTAAGTCTCCTTTCCCCTATCTCACAAATTAAAGGGACTGGTCGTTGCAGTGCTTCTGCAACACAGCACGGTTTCCAGTGAACGAGAAGGTTTTTCGCGCTAAATAAGATTTCTAAATTTTATTTCACTAGCAACTAACAAATGGAATTTGTTTTTATGCATTCATATTTTTTAAATTACAGGACATACTGAAGCAAATTAATATAATGACAATTAAAAAAAAAGTGATTGCAGAATTACAAAATAAGAAAGAAAATATCCAGTAGAGCAGAAAACAAATGAAAGGAGACCCGCATTTACAAGTTAATCCTTAACTTATATTGATAATGAAGGTTTCTTCCACAGTAATTTGTGATTCAAATATTAAATATCAGTATATAGAATCGCCTCTCCCTCTGTGGATAGCCTAGTATTTTAGTATATATATATTTCTTTTATAAAATAAGTATATTTTATACTCTTGATAATTTCCACATAAAACTGTATGATGGGGACCACCACATTGAATTTGGGACAAGTTAGCAATGCTCAGGGGCGTAGCCACGAGAGGGGGCCACCGGGTCCGGACCTCCCAAAAATTTCGAAACTTGACTAACATTTGTAGACTTTCCTAACGACATATAATTGTTTAACAGACAAACGATTGATGTAGGCTAAATATTTTATTTTACGCCTCTTCATATACTCTCTCTTTTCTTAAAAACAATTGTTCTATCATTTTTTTTGCTAAGAATATAGGTGACAGTTATTACTTATCGTCTTTTCGGATGCAGAATAAGAAAGGTATATATTGCATAGACGTATCGAACCCCTCCCAACACACATTTCTGGGTGTAGAACTGGCAGTGTTGTTTGTTTTGATGTTCTCCGACTTTTACCTTCTGTTAGGTATACATGCTGGTCCTACATCTGGCGGGTTTCGAGGTTTCCTTTCCAGAACATATGACATTGATAAGCATTGTTTCGCCTCATATGAAAGTATATTGTGTTCATCGTGCATTGCGTAACAAGCAAGACAGATGATTTGGAATGTAGTTTTTTTCTTTTATGCACATGTGTGTGTGTGTGTTGATGTAAGAAAATGTGACATTCGGAATTCATATACCAGTACCTCTTTTGTATCACTGTTTTGGTTTTTATTTATTAGATTTAATTTCATTATGTGTGTTTTAATTCTGTAAATAACCTACAAATTCTGAATGAATTGTATACCGTGACTTCTGTAAATAACTTACAAAAAACATTGACCAGCTTTCAACTGAGGAAAAACTTGCAATTAAGGCTTAGACAAAACAAGCAAAGGACAATTCAGGAGAGTGTTCGAAAAAAATCCAGTTTAAATTTACAGGATGTTTTGTGGCAGTAATGTTGTTTGCACTAGATACATTTCCTCAATTTATTTTAAATTTTCCTGGATAAACTGTGAATAAAGCGTGTTCAATGGAATCTCTAATCTCTGTTACGAACTCTCTTCAGTCAACGCTGAAGAGGAATTCGGATCACTGTCAGGGATTGAGTTTGCTAGGATGAATCTTTCGCAATAATCTAGAAAAAATATTTAGTGAATCTACAAAGCTTCTGAAATTAATATTAACTGTACCTATGGCGTCAGCAAAAGACGAAAAGTATTTTTCTACATGAAAAAGAAATTGAAACTTTCAAGGAATTGAATGTCCCAAGAAAGGTTATCGCCATTGGTTATGCTTTCCATCGAAAAAGACCTGACAATAAGAATACCAGAGTTCAACCAGCAAGTATTAGACAGATTTGCTCCAATCAAAGAGAGGAGAATGAACTTACTAATTAATTAAGGTGATTAATCGGATAAAATGTTCTGCATTTTTTTATTTTTTAAAAACAGAATTTTATTTAATTTAACATGTCACATAGCATTTGCATCTAAAGTTATGCTGATTAGTCAATGAGTCACTTTATATCTTCTGTCTCTTATCGTTCGTACTGCAACACCCGAAACCACAATCCACCGGTCGCCACTGAGAATTATACATGAAAATGCTCAAAAACCGAGTTTTTAATATTAAGAATTTCCTGCGGGAAAGCTCCCCGGACCCCTTACTCGACTGACGAGGAAGGTCCATAAACCGTGAGAGTTGAATTTTGATGAAAATTTGTGACAAGGTTCAGTTCGAGTTGCTAAGTAACGTAGTAATAGTCACTCGATGCGCAAATGCTTCGTTGAGCTGCTACACCAACGCCATCTTGAAATCCAGTAGGCAATGTCCAAGAATACCCTTTTGACACAAAAATGAAAATGCTTTTGATAGATCTGACTTCAGTATTGTAAACAAGGGTAAAGCATCTATATGTGGGAGTACTTCCAGTGCATGATCGCCATTTTGAAAGACGCCACATTGAATCGCAGTCAAATATGATAAATGGTAAGGGGGTCATGTGGGGTATCAAATAGCACTGGAATTTACTCCTGAATCCATTTCCGTAACCGAAGTTTACATATATGTTTTCACTTCAGAGCTCTCTCGCTCACAGGAACATATAAAAACTGTGTGAGTTAGACTTGTGTTATGAGGTACAGTCGTGCGAGCACTTGCAGGGTTTGCACTACAATAGCCCACTATACCAATCAGATCTTCAGACTAGTGAGAGATATCGTTAATTAAATTGAAATGCCTGTAGTGAAAAATGGAATAGCAGCATGCTACAAGTTATACCTATTTCAAAGTGCGATGGAATAGACTGCTCGTCGATGAAACACATGCCTAATAGTACTAACGAGCAGAAAATACCAAAGGGATTGTTCGGGAATATATTAGAAAAATGATATAAACTGTGAATATTAGTTGAACGACCAAAATGGTTCGGATTCCACTATAATCAGTAGGTCCACGTCTCCTTTAGCGTAGCAGGCATAAGTGTGGGACGTTGGACTGAATCAAGAAAAAATCTATTTTAGGCAATTTTATATGGTCCGTTATAGTGTGTTAAGTTTTCTTCCCCAATCTTGAAACCTTAGGCAAAGACCATCATTGTTGCAGAATATTGCGTTCTTTTCCAATACTCTTACTTGACAACCTATAATTTACCGTGCATATTACGAAATTAAAATACTTTAATGTATTTATTGCCAGTTTGTCTAAATACAATCGATTTATTGCTGACGCATTGAACAATTAAGGGGATTTAAATTATCAGTTCACAGCCAATTCTTAGAAGATACACCTGGAAACTTAGAATTCAGTTCTCTTGTGTCTGTTCTGCTATTAGTGATAGGGGAATGCATACACACCTGCTAAGAATAGATGGCAATAAATATTATTACAAGATTCAATACCAAGTTGCAATCCATAAAACAAGCCTCTTTCTTGCTTTTTCCTTCAATATTAAATAATTAAATATCTGCAACTTTCCACCTTTAACGATAAAACACTTGCTTATAATAAGGGCAACACTAGTTTTCATATCAAAACTGTGATAAATAACTAATTGTAGCAGGTGTTCACTTGTTCGGTGTACAAATTATGTGGCAGAATTTTCATAATGAAAATGCATTCTGTTGTTTATCATGAATTTTGTGCGCCAGTTCTAAAGGACATGTTTGCATATGCATGGCAGAAATGTGGGTACGTCACAGGAGCAATAGTTGGTTCATTTACAAATGTTTTGCAGCAGTGTCGGATTTACGTATAAGCTAAACAAGCTATAGCTTAGGGCCCCATACTCATGGTGGCCAAAAAAATTCAAGGAAAAAATTGAATGTACATTTTCAAAATACGTATAAGAAAAACAATAAATGAAGTAACATCTACATATAGCAATAGTGCTTCGTTTGTGTAGGCACCTATGATGTAAGTAATGGGGCCCCTTCTGCTAGTCTGCTTCGTAAAATATCACTGGTTTCTTCATTTCTGTATATAGGGTCCTACATTCATCTGGACACATAAAGGGTCCCATTATCTTCAGTAGCTTAGGGCCCGACCAAACCTAAATCCAGCTCTGTTCTGGAGACTAGTAGAAAATAGTGTCTGTGGTCATGAAGATTGTGACGAAAGTGCATTTGTTAAGTATTTGTACTGCTCCACGATACAGAGTGCTAATCACTTCGTTTTGGATCTCAATCATCAGAACTGAAGAGCAAAAGGTTAGTAGGTTAATATTTGCTTATGTGCATCAGTTTATATTATTTTTCTATTATTTTTTCTATTAATTTTCTAATAACTTCAAGATATATTCTTGTGAAGTCATATGTGCCGTTGCACCTAACTTATTATACAGCATTTAAATACTATGCATAATCGCAACACACATAGACTCATATATATAGCACACTTTGAAATAGGTATAATTTGTTACAGTGCTGCTATTCCATTTTTCACTACAGAAATTTCCATTTAATTAACGATTTGTCTCACTAGTCTCAAGATCTGATTGGTATAGTGGCTATTGTATATCAAGTGACTAATACTGCATTAGTTAAAATCCTGCAAGTGCTTGCACGACTGTATTTCATAACACACATTTTAATTGCACAGTTTATATATGTTCCTGTGAGCAAGAGAGCTCCTAACTCTGAAACGAAAACAGATATGTAAACTTTGGTTACGGAAATGGATTCAGAAGTAAATTCCAGTGCTATTTGATACCCCACATGACCCCCTTACCATTTATCATATTTGACCGCGATTCAATATGGCGTCTTACAAAATGGCGATCATGCACTGGAAGTACTCCCACATATAGATGCTTTACCCTTGTTTACAATACTGAAGTCAGATCTATCAAAAGCATTTTCATTTTTGTGTCAAAAGGGTATTCTTGGACATTGCCTACTGGATTTCAAGATGGCGTCGGTGTAGCAGCTCAACGAAGCATTTGCGCATCGAGTGACTATTACTACGTTACTTAGCAACTCGAACTGAACCTTGTCACAAATTTTCATCAAAATTCAACTCTCACGGTTTATGGACCTTCCTCGTGAGGGTTCTTCCAAAACCCGGAAGAATCGACCCCACAGCAGATAACTCCTACATCCGCTCATGCTTAAAGCATAACACATATGAATTAATACAAAAAGATACACAATAAATACGAAAGGAATAATTCAATATGGCACATCAAAATATAAAATAGATGAACTTCTTTGAACATACCTCATTTTAGAAACAAAAGGTAGGAAAAAGATGACAAAAATGTCGATGTTGTCAACTTAGAAATTATTTCTACATAAGAAATAAAATCTTTTTACGTGCAAAGCTATTCGTCACTTACTGTGTACAAAAAAAAAAAAAAAGATTTATTAAAGGCATTTAGCATCTACTCTCACGTGATAATATGACTGAAAGAGTAGAGGTGGTATGCCTTCATCACTGAAAAACCAGAGGCGATATGGCATACCATGTCACTTCGACCACTGATTTTAAGTTATAACAATGTTTTATGTTTTTTTTTTTTTTCCTTTTCAGGGTTTCTACTTGTTTCCATTTTGAAGATAATTATTAGATTTCCAGTTTGGGAGTCGACTAACCTGTTCGACCTCGCTTGACGATTTCTGTACAGCATGAAATCCTTCCCTCAAATCGTTTCGTTTGGCTGTAGTTTCCCGTACGACCACCAGGGGGTTCTGGTATGCAATAACGTTCCATAGACTTGCGAGTTGAGTCAATCTCTCATTAAATGCTTCCCATTAAGCTATTATGCTTCAGTGAAACGTAATTGTTCCAGTTTATGTCTATAGTTACAGCCACTATGCGTTCCTCTCCTATCGTCATTACAAAAGAATTGATTTTTTTTTTAACTGCTGCTGTTCTCTCTCTCCATTTTTTCCTTGTTAATAACTGTCGAAAGCAATTAAAAGGTTCTTCCCTGTTCCAGTGACGATGGGCAAGAGTACTGATCACGTGCCCACTGAGCATTGTTCTCGCTTTTTTCACGCCTGGGTTCTCCCCTGAGCTAGTTAGTGCCATAAGTTCAGTTGGCTGACAATAACTTTGTGCTTTGTCCTGCGTTTTAAAAAAAGCCCTTTTGTGTAAAACAGTTACTTACAGTCATTCGAGCGAATTGCAAGTGTTGGAAAAACAAAACAACAACGCGTGTCTTGTTGAAGATTCAACTCATATTCCATGGATATTCCATGTTACACTCAACGGTTTCTTCAATATTCCTAGTTAATTTCGAGAGAATTCACAGAGTCTTGGAGATAGATGGTGAAGCTTCGTGGATCTGCTGTAGAGGAGCGAAATCATTGAGTGGTTGAATAGTACACCGCTTTTTTTTTTTAATTAACTCAAATAGTTTAGTCAGTGTGAAAACAAATGCAATGCCACCAGAATCAAGTGTAGCGTGCAGTGCCGTGCCGTGAAGAACGGGGGCGAGTGAGGCGACGGCCTCGGATGCCGAAGTAAAGGGGCGCAAAATGCGGGGGTCGAAAGAAAAGAAAAGAAGGAAAGAAAAAGGGAGAGGTAAAATTACTGAAAATATTACTAGTATGTACTTAAATTCTCTTCCTGCTTTAGGAAATGGTTCTATAATGTTGTTCATGTTAGAGAAATGCTTGTGCACATATCGCACATGCGGTGGAAGAGTGTTACAACTCAAAAAATGGCAATTTTGAGTTATCATTGCCATTGGATAGAGAGAAGGAAGCTCTACCATGTGATATTTTTTTCATAAACATAACTCAAAAATTACTCCTAGATGACAGAAATACCAGTACTCCAGGCAGCGATTTTGATACTATAGGACGAGAGAATACAGTTGTATGTCAGTTGAGAGCTAGCATTCAGTGAGGGCATGTGTTGAATAGTGTTACATTTTGAATTATACTACTATTCTTCTCCACACCCAAAGCTTATCAACGGGCCGCGGTGGCTTAATGGTAGAGCGTTCACCTCTGCAGCTTGGTGTCCCGGGTTCGATCCCAGCCCCTGCCAAGTGAACTTTGTGATGGAGAAACACCATATGTATGGGTTTCTTCGGGATTCTCCCGTTTCTTCTTATTTTCTTTATTCCATCATTTCATTCATTTCTCATCATCACCGTCTCCTTTAGCCTAGCCGGCATAACCGTGGGACGTAAATCTCAAAAATTTCATTTCATTTCCAAAGTTTATCGATAACTGGTAGCAATTTCAGAAGCAAAGAAAAAAAATTGATGCTCCTGGTGAAGAGTAACCACATTCCCAAAGTGCATCACGCATTTTATTAAAACCTTAAGATAAAAACAGTGGGTGGCACGTAAGTTGCAATAAATTAGATAATCTGTCGGTAAATAAACGGCGATAAGTTAAATAGCAATATTAAATTTTCCTTTGATGTTATTGTAATCCAATTTTAGTTTTTCTTCATTTCAAAAGTTGTAGTTCTCACAATTCATTTTATATAATTGATTGAAAGGAATTCAATGAAAATGGAATCGTTACATATTCCGTCTTACATTGTGCGAATCTAAAAAGAATACGGTTTTGTGGATTACGCTAAATTACACTGGTTTATAATAGAGATGCAAAAAAGCCGGCTTTTTTGAATCGATGGTTTTTTCACATAAAAAGCCGGCTTTTTTGGGAAAAAAACGAGAATTTTGGAAATTTTGGCTTTTTTCAACTTCATGATTTTTCTATCTAAATAGCTTTCTTATAGTATATTCTATAGTTAGATAAAAATTCCATGACCTGAATGTGATATTTCGCTCTTAAATTCATCATCAAGATGGATGGAGCACATGTTTTACGAATTAAAGGTAACATGAAGAATGTAGTATTTGAGGGTAATTTTAGAGACTATTTAACTTTATTTTAACTTTTGAGTTATCGACATCTTTTTTATTCTCTAGTTTGTAATTCGTGTTTCATTTCTAAGAGCTCTTAGTATTCTAGCTTCTAGCGCAAAAGTTAAACTTGCCCGTTTTTCTATTTATCCGTCAAAGCGTACGTTTTTCAATATATCCGTCAAACCGTACTTCCACATTTCTGGTATACTGTAGCTGTGAAGTGATTTAGCAATAATTTTCCGGACACAACCTTGAATACCAATTTATACAAATAATCAGTAGCGGATTTAGAAAAGTACTTTAGGAGGGTTTTTTCTGATTGTTTCGTTTCCTAAAAAGTCCTAATTTTATTTGGGAAGTGCTTGAAGTTTGAGTACAGGCATAACTAATATTTCGTTTCGTTTATATGTTTAGCAATAATCTTCCGGATACAACTTTAAAAATCATTTTATACTGAGAATCAGTGGCGGATTTAGAAAAGTATTTTGGGAAGGGTTTCTTACTAATGTTTAGTTTTTTTTTAAACATTCGCAATTTTTATTTGACGGGAGCTTAAAGTTTATGAGTAAAGGCATAAACAATAGATATTTCGTTTGTTGCAGACATTCCGTAACTTTGGGGAACGGGCTTCAGTCCGAAAGACCGCCCCCCTAACCTTCGCAAAACCGTCACTGCTGGTAATTAGTAATAATAACGATTTAAAAACAATAAAAAAGGAAGTCGCCCAACTCACAGTACACGCACTATTTCTACATTCACAGATGGAATGAAGAAAAGCTTTGTCAGAATGGTCGAATGCTGGTTGAATCCCGGACTTCCCGATAGAAGCGCAAAAGCTAATCACTCAGTCATGTTTGTTGTGCAGTTGTATTTAGCTTAACTTAAATATATTCCGTAGTCTTTTTTTTTGGGGGGGGGGGGGAGTTCCGTAATGATATGTTGAATCCCTCTTGTTAAAAATTCAGAAAACTTTAGGATTGGGTAAACTGTGATGGTGGTTCTATAAAACTTAACTGTAGAATTTCAAGAATATACAGAACCAAAAGCTCTAGATGTGCAGCCTTTAAGTGTATCATATAAATCTAAGTATTTCTCTTATGTTTTATTTTAATTTTATTTTGTTTCAAAAAGAGGGTATGGAATATTTTGAAGTAAAAATACTACATACTATTTTGCTAGTTATTTGTGTATTCTTTAAAAAGAAGTGTTTACTTTTAGGGTTGGCTGATTTACACCAACTTTTTTTTTAATAACTGGTTTAAACCACAAAAATAAAAAGAATGAAAAATGCGAATCGTGTGAACTTCATGGTAACGTTTCCAGATATCAAACCACCTGCAATAGTTTTATTTCCCTTTCACCTTTTAATCAAGGTGTCCCATGTTCAATTCTCGGTCGAACCACAATCCTTCTTTCATGCGTAACCCAAGTAGCGGTTCGGATGTCAGTTTAAGCGAAAGTCTTCTCCTTGATAACCTCGGTATTTCGTAAGGATGTTAAGCCTAAATATACGAAACAAACCAAATTGTATATTTCTACATGCCTAAATGCGTGTTGTTTTATAAAGAAGCCAATATTGCTTAAATATATTGATAGAAATTGGCAAAATTTATCGATTGCCTACGTAGCTTCCAACATTAGCTTGGATTGGACTTTCAATGATATCTACGTACCGGTACTAAATTTGTAATTTAATACCTCAGTTTTAGCGTACTGATTATGGTACGTTGACCTTTAAATTTTAGACGCAAAGCAATAACAGGATTTTCCCGTTATTGTCTTACATTTCAAGTAATGACGGGATTTTCCCAATGGCTAGGGCGGGAGATTCTCAACTTAAGAAATTTACTGACCGCACTTCTTTAAGCTTATGGGAGTTCTTCCGGCATAACCCCGCTGTTGCATAATAACATCAAGGCGAAACAAACTTAGGCTATTTCTGTGAATATGTAATATAAATACATAAAGCAAAAAATCTAAGTCAAAAAAGCCTGGTTTAAACATCCCCCAAAAAACGGGTTTTTGGGCATATTCAAAAACAACCACGGTTCTTGCCAACTCTGCTTACTTTTGTATATAGGAGGTTAAAAAATTCTTATTATATACATTGGTTAATCCTGTGGAATTCATAATGTACATATGTTGAAGAAAAATTGTTTGAAATATTTTTTCGAAATTCATAGTTTATTTTCGATGTTTTATATTATTATCAGCATCAACCACTAATTAAATGATTTTTTGTGTTATAGAGAAGTGATACAAAGTCTGTTTTATCAATTTAAAGCAGTATTTTGAAAAAAGCCCAAAATTTCCGAAGCAAAAAAGCAAAGCAGAAAAAACCGAGTTTTTTTCCAAAAAAGCCGGTTTTTTTCCGAGCCCTTGCATCTCTAGTTTATAATAATCTTCCTGCTTCGGAACAATAATAATCCCTAAACAGCAAAATCATCGTGAAGCACTGTAATTTAGCTACAAAATAGTTCCGTATTTGATTCTAAAAAGAAACGTTGGATGTAGTATTGCTTTCTTCACCTCACTCATTCTATTATGTCGTCTTCTCTTATTACAGGCTTGATGCTTATCTGTCATAAATCTTGTAATTATGACATAATTATATCAGTTGAAAGAGAATGTATCTAAAAATCATGAGCTGTAAGGGAATTAATTGGCATTTTACAGTACGACATTTAATGTACTAAACATTTAAAGTAAATGTAACTTGCCTTACAATTTAGACACTGGTTACGCGCCCGGTAACCGGACGTCGATTCCGCTTCTGCGGTGATGTCATTTCCTTACAGCGAATGTTTATTTGACGTTCGTAACACTGACGTAACTGAACATAATATTATCGTGTTGTCCAGTTGATGAGAAAATGACTATGGTTATAATCGAGGTGAAGTTTTATTCATTCCTAACGTACACATTTCAACAACAACAACAACAAAAGATGAAGATAATATGAAGCATGTCCGCAAAGGGTAGAAGTAAAGCGGAAAATCAAACCTGAGTTAAATAATTGACTTAATTATAAATGTACACATAGTAAAAGAAGATAGGCTATACGAGAATGAAAACAAAATCCAAAATTTTCATTTCTTATTTAGGAAGATTTTGCCTCATTTTTATCCCATTCGCATGCTTTTCATTGTAGGTCTTTTGTGTTCTTGTTGGCGAGCAAGTTCTTCCAAATTAAGTTACTGGTTTCACACTGTTACCAGCATACATCTTTAGCAACTTAGGTGACACACAAGAGGCACCCAACAGTTTAAGAACCCTCATGTATCAAGGTCTGCAATGATGGAACATAGATCGGATTTGCCGATGTCTGAAATAAAGGATTTATTACAAGGAAGTGACGTCACTGCCGGACGCGTAATTGGTGCCCAGTTACCGGACACGTGGCCACAACTGTTTTCAAGACTGAGAAAGTTACTAATGACGTTTGAGTTTACTAAGACTATGACAAATAGTTTTACTTTGTGATAATGCAAATGTAACGGAGATTTCAATCTTGAAACAAATGCCACATTTATTTACCGTCATGTTCCTTTCTTTGTGCTCAATGGCCTGTAGGTTTATATGAACACTACTTTTTTTCCAAAGAATGAAGAGCGTGTAAAATTGCAAAGGCAATAAAATCAGGGAAAATGTAACATAAAACTACATGAAAGCGGTATAACTTCGTATTGCTTTGATTATGAAGGAAGAACAGGGTAACAACTACAAATATTTTTTCCTCCCTCATACCCCCCATTGTATACAAATAATTCGAAAATACTTATTTCCCTAAACATGACTAATATCTAATATTAGAATATATTTTAATAGCTACAGTGCTTATTCAGACTCATGCATTGCATGGAGAGAATACCAAACTTAAAATTCATTTTCCCAAAAATGTGTGTTTTTGACTTGTAACAGTCTTCCACCGACTCTGCGATATATAAAATGGAAGGGAAAAAGTAATAAAAAGTGTTCAAAATCAAGGAAAAGCAGGATATTCTTACGTTTGGCGCCAACCATGGTGGCGATTTGTGGCTGGTCTGTCGACCTGACTCAGTCGTATGTAGGGAGCACTATCTTATACTCTCGCTCCAGGCACTGATTTTCCACGGCACGCCACTGATACCGTGACCAAAAAAAAAAAAAAAAAAAAAAAAAAAAAAAAGTTGATATGCGTATTTCTGTGTGCACCATTCGTGTCAGATCGTACACACAGGCGATAATCAATTTCACATCAGATACTTTCGAAATCTGGCAACAGTATCAGTTACCACGTTGATTCTTGCTTTTAGGGACGGTAGTTTATATTTTTGATTTCAGCTCCTTATACAATGTATTTGGTAAAACTCCACAAGAAAAGTTGCAATTGTGTGAGATCGAAGCTTTGCGGGGGGCCTAGGAATTTAACCCAACACGTCCGATCCATTGATCTCCGAAACGTATATCCAAAGTACGCAAAACAATACGAACAAAGCAAGGTGTGCTCAGAACCATAGCTGAGGGGGGCGTTGCCCTGGGCGCTGATAGCAAGAAGGAGCCGCACGAGCAAGAAGAAAGAAAAAGTGATAGAAAAGAATAAATAACAGTCACAACAAGGTTTTACTTATTACTTAAAAGTTATGATATACGATTTGTTAATGACGATGTGATATATATAAGGTGCCGAGTAATGGCTTATAGTGTACGCAGGAGCGTTTTCAAAATCAGAAAAGTGAAAATCTGAAATACGTATTCGGCACTTTGATGGTGAAGAGTTTGCGTAGTTAATCACACTTTTCTATCCAATCGGATTAATCACCACGGTTAGAATGAATTTATCAAAATGAGAGAAGTGAAGAGACACGCGCAAGCTACTGTTTGCGCGGTAATATTAAAAATAAAAGTAAACAAGGGGAATAATAACATTTTCGAACTTCAAGCAGTTGTAGAATGGGGGCTTAAGGGGTCAGAACTTAACCCAACGAATTTTGTCTTTTTCAAAGACTGATTACCAGTGATTTTTTTGGTTTCATTGACAATTATGTAATGCTTCCAATTTGAAGAAATTTATTGGGATCATTTCTCTATCAACTACTTGTATCGCCAGTAATTTTTTTTTTGTGCATACGTTTATAGTTGTGTGATATCCTTATCTATCTACACACATACAAAACATATATACACATTATATGATATATATGTGGTATGCGTGTTTGTTCGTTAGTGTATTTTTAATATGTTAATTAATAACAAATAACCTTAAAGGGGCAGTTCGACTTAGAAATGCATATTTACAAATTATTTTCATTTATAGAGTTGAAAATTCTAAAAGTAATGGTGTTTGTTTGGTCGCGATACGTTCAGTCGTTAGCGAGTAACAGAGGAAAAAGATTTTGAGATAACGTCTTCCGTGGTCAAGCTGCGCGAGCAGGCTTCCATTCAGTGCCAAGCATTTCACTTGTGAGTGGTGCGGTGGCACATTCTAAATTGCGATTTCTTCTTCCAGAACTGATTGCAAATACTTAGAAGTGTCATCTGCATGTAAAAAATAATATCTGATGGTGGTCTGCACAAAAGTTTTTGTTCGTTTCTTTCAGAAAATGTGTTCCCGGGGGGGGGTACATTTATTATTCGGAGGGGCACATATTATTTTCACACGGTACTATTCTATTTGTTATTATATTATAGACGTATTATTTTGGTTTCCTCCGGGAAGGCAACCTGAGAGCTCAGGGAGACAATGCCCCCTACCCCCCGCAAAAAACATGTCTGGAAGAAACACTGCTCCGCACAACACTACGTAATCACTGCTCTCTCTCTTTCTCTCTATTTTTTTATACTAATACTGTAGGAATAACAACTATCAAAAACGTCCCTAAAGAATTCAACACAAAGCAAGACTGCTAACTAACCCCCCAAAATCCATTAAATCCACTGCACTATTAATGCTTGATCAACTGCGCACAAGGGAGTGGTTCCTCGCTAGCCCACGGATGACGTCAGCATTTGCGGTTCATAAAAAAAAAAAACGCCTATGAAAGCTTAACGAGACGGCCTATCAATTTTTTTTAAAGGATACGTTTTTCTTATTTTTAAAATTCATTGTATTGCACCAAACATGTTTTTAACTCGAACTGTTCCTTTAAATTCAGAACTTTCATTACGAAATTAAGTAATTACTGAAATTTAAAAGATATGTAGTAGCCCAATTGGATTTTGGATTTTAAATACAAACATTAAATATTCTTCACCTTCATCTATCAATATTGAGAAATTCGCAAAGAAGGCTCCTTAAGAATTTCCGTTACATTTCACAAAATACTTTTTATCGTAAAAGAATCGAAATTAAAATGCTATTTGTCTGCTCATATACAGAATAAAATTACAAACGTTTACAATCATTACTGCAAAATTAATGCTGTCACCCATTTCGAATATTTTAAAAGCACATAATGTCTAATGTACTGAAATTTCATTTCTTATCAATAGTATGAAATGTTGTATATAGTTCAAATTTCCATAACTGTTCTACAAATAGATTTGTATACAACCAAAGGTAGTTTTGTCAAGTTTAACAAAAAAAAAGTTTAAAATAAGCCTCTTTAAAACAACTCTAATTTGTAAAGGAATACATAATGATTGCTTTTGGTTGTTGCAATGGTCTGTCCAAGCAGTTTGATAAAAAAAATTCAGCGTAATATAACAACAAAAGGTGCTTCTTTAATATGTAAAAAAAAGAAGGAAAAATTTGGTTAGGTGAGTGTAAGGTGTGCCGAATTCTACTTCGTCCCGGACGCCGAAATCTCTAGCTACGGCTCTGGATGTGCTCTATCGTGATAAAAGATAGTTTTAAAAGGTAGATGTTTCCATTGTATCGATTTGTGTGAAAACAAATAGTTTCAGCTTGCACTTCCATTCGATTTGTGTGAAAACAAACAGTTTCAGCTTGCACTTCCACTTGATTTTTGTGAAAACAAACAGTTTCAGCTTGCACCTTCCACTTGATTTTTGTGAAAACAAACAGTTTCAGCTTGCACCTTCCACTTGATTTTTGTGAAAACAAACAGTTTCAGCTTGCACCTCCACTCGATTTTTGTGAAAACAAACAGTTTCAGCTTGCACCTTCCACTTGATTTTTGTGAAAACAAACAGTTTCAGCTTGCACCTTCCACTTGATTTTTGTGAAAACAAACAGTTTCAGCTTGCACCTTCCACTTGATTTTTGTGAAAACAAACAGTTTCAGCTTGCACCTCCACTCGAGTTTTGTGAAAACAAACAGTTTCAGCTTGCACCTTTCACTTGATTTTTGTGAAAACAAACAGTTTCAGCTTGCACCTTCCACTTGATTTTTGTGAAAACAAACAGTTTCAGCTTGCACCTTCCACTTGATTTTTGTGAAAACAAACAGTTTCAGCTTGCACCTCCACTCGAGTTTTGTGAAAACAAACAGTTTCAGCTTGCACCTGCACTTGATTTTTGCGAAAACAAACAGTTTCAGCTTGCACCTTCCACTTGATTTTTGTGAAAACAAACAGTTTCAGCTTGCACCTCCACTCGAGTTTTGTGAAAACAAACAGTTTCAGCTTGCACCTGCACTTGATTTTTGTGAAAACAAACAGTTTCAGCTTGCACCTTCCACTTGATTTTTGTGAAAACAAACAGTTTCAGCTTGCACCTCCACTCGAGTTTTGTGAAAACAAACAGTTTCAGCTTGCACCTCCACTCGATTTGTGTGAAAAAAAAAACAGTTTCAGCTTGCACCTGCACTTGATTTTTGTGAAAACAAACAGTTTCAGCTTGCACCTGCACTTGATTTTTGTGAAAACAAACAGTTTCAGCTTGCACCTTCCACTTGATTTTTGTGAAAACAAACAGTTTCAGCTTGCACCTTCCACTTGATTTTTGTGAAAACAAATAGTTTCAGCTTGCACCTCCACTCGATTTTTGTGAAAACAAACAGTTTCAGCTTGCACCTCCACTCGATTTGTGTGAAAACAAACAGTTTCAGCTTGCACCTTCCACTTGATTTTTGTGAAAACAAACAGTTTCAGCTTGCACCTCCACTCGATTTTTGTGAAAACAAACAGTTTCAGCTTGCACCTCCACTCGAGTTTTGTGAAAACGAACAGTTTCAGTTTGCACCCCCACTCGATTTGGGAAATCACAGCTCCGTGACTCTTCCTTTTTCTTTGTACAAGCTGTTTTTGCCAAACAAAACGATTTAACATTCAACCACTTAATCCCATCATTTCTGTACGGCAGTACCATCACAAAATCACACCATTCTTTCTCGAAGACCACGTATTGAAGCGCAGAGAAGGCTAGAAACTGAGTGTTATCGAAAATAAATATTCGAGACAAATATTCAAGCGTAGATATTTATGCTATGGCAAGAGAGGAATAAAAAGGTAAATGATGGGAGATAGGCAATGTGAAGCTTTACGTTAGTTACAGATAACAGAATTCCATATGGATAATAAACTACAGACCTCAGAAATTTGTAAATACATCACTAGAATGAGAAATATGTGAGGTATAGTCCGAACACCTTTGTGAAAGAAGGCGGAAGGACAATGTAATGATCTTATGAAGCTTGTTTATAACAACAATCCTAGTTTTTGACTTGGCATAAAATGATACAATGGTGAGGTTTTATTGGCGAAGTCTAATATTTATGTGGGAATGCATGGTGCATGATTAAGCAGAAGCTATTAGTCAAGTTGTCTCAGATATTCGGCTTTGGTTGAAGAGGGTGTAGGTTCGGTCCCACTGAAAAGTACGGACACTTTTAACTGTCCTTGATGTTTCTGTGTTCGTATCCCTGTCTTAGTGGATTAGAGAGAGAAAAGATAAGACTAGTTAGAAGACGATAGAGACAACAGTTACGGTTTAGGCGAATTTTTAAAAAGTGACTTACGTGTATATTTTCTGTGTGCGTTGTTCCGGGTTGAGTGTGTACACAGGGGAGGGGGGAATTATCTCGACATCTCTTTCTGAATCTTCTTGAGAGATTCGAATCGCCCTTTCCATCTTGGGTATTCTTATCATCTCATAACAATTTGTATTATTCCATGTCTTACGTTGAAGTGCGGCCAGAACTTACTCTGTAATGTACTGCTATTTCTGGGCGTTACTTTGAAAATACGCCTCAATCACAAAGGCCAACTATGGTGGAGTCTTTACGCTGCATTGCTGATTAAATCGCGTCTCCCCTGCTACAATAACAGTACGCTCATTTTCTTCCTCACTGTGGGTTTGTATTGGATATCAACTTCTGAAAATGACACACAAATATTGGTACTTTTCATGATACAATGTTTCATTTGCTTAACTTTTTTTTCAGGAACTCAAGATGATATTACAAAGGTCAAAACCATGAACATCCAATATTTGTTGTTGCTTGTCTAGAGTCGACTTCCAACAGAACACTTCTAAATTCTGTGTCTTATGCACAGAGCTCTATAAAACTTTCTCAAATTGTTTGAAGAGTGTAATAAATATGTCTAATTTAAATCCCATTTGAGATGAACACTAGCATGGGACCTAAAGGATCAGGAAGCTCGTTCCTGGCTAAGCGGTTAGCGTAATCGTCTTTGGCGTGGCAAATCCGGGTTTGATTCCCTTCAGGAGTCCACGTTAATCAGTAGATCCATGTCTCACATAGCAATACGAAGCTCATGTTCATTTTCTAGAATTCCAAAGATGTTACCACAAGGAAATCAGTTCAAAGAGTCACACTGTGAGTGCCGAATATTACGTGAGTATTTTGCAACGTATATTGACAAAGATTCGTAGAATTTGACTTGAATATAGGAAACAAATCTACATATTCCTACAGACAAGTAATGTTTGCACGCAAATATCACTTACAGGCTAGCGTTCTTGCGTTGAAGATCTGGGTTCAAATCCCGATGAGAGTTCATGAGGTTCGAACCTAATGTTAAAATGTAAGTGTACGTCTCATATGACCTAGGTGCTGAAGGAATACGAAACTACAAGTAAATCAACCAATTAATTAGTCGCTTACACGTTAACAGTGCAATTCCGAACCGACCTACAAGTATCTTGGTAGTTCTGCATATAATTACTTGTGCATTCCTCTTGAACACTTTATATTCTAATCTATAAGAACCATTGTTAAATTTTATAATAGATAAACTAAATTTCAAAGAAAAAGTATCAAGAATGTTGTATTGACTGCAACTACCTTGAAGCAAGAGTTTGATGTATGCCTGGATGGTATGCAACCCACAATACATTAATGTTACGTTGTGTTACGGATGAGTTAGGGGCAATTTCATAGTGTTTTTTCAGCAGTTTCTTTCTCTTTTAGATTGGTTGACTGATTTTTTTTATTTTAAGCGAAAACATTTTTTGTTTAGTTTAGCGTCCCATGGTTATTCCCTTTAGGGTAAAGGAGATATGATGATAATTGAAAATTAATGAAATTATTTCTTGCGCTATCTCACTGTAAATCGAATCCTGGGCCACGAGCACCAGAAGCACGCTGGCTAGCCACTACATTAGCGGGGAGGCTGTCAAAAAGATACAAGAATTATATATTCTACTTTGTCATACGTACTATAAGAGAAATTTAATTGACCTTGTAGTGTAGACTTTCCTTGCCTTTCTTTTTCTTGCTTTTTCTTTCTTTTCCTTTCCTATCATTCTTCTCCTTTCCTGTCCTCGGCTCTCCTTTCTTTTTCTTTCCACTCCTCTCCTTTCCTTTCCATTCCTTTTCTTCCCTTCCCTTTCCTCTTCTCTTTACTTCTCTCTTTTCCTCTGCCTGTCTTTCCTTTCTTTTCCTTTCCTTTCCACTCTTTCTCTCTCCTTTCCTTTCCTCTTCAACCTTCTCCTTTCCTTTCCTGTTTTCACATTTCCATTCTTTTTCTTTCCACTTCTCTCCCCTCCTTTTATTTCCTTCCCTTTCCTTTACTTCCCTTCCCCTTCATCTTCTCTTTACTTCTCTTCTTTCCTCTGCTCTCGTTTCCTTTTCTTTTCTCTTTACCCTTCTCCTTTCCTTTTCTGTCCTCTCCTCTTCTTTCTTTTTCTTTCCACTTCTCTCCTTTCCTTTCCTTTCCTTCCCTTTCCTCTTCTCTTCACTTCCATCGTTTCCACTCTTTCCCTCTCCTCTAGTTTCCTTTACTTTCCTCTTCATTTCCTCCTCCTCTCCTGTGACACAAATGTTTTAGTAGTTACATATCGCTCCTAACAGTGATACAATACTCCTAACAATAACACATTTAGTCTAAAAGTGACAGAAATATTTTAGCAGTGACACAATACTCCTAACAATGAAACACGTAGTCTAACAGTGATACAAATATTTCTAGCAGTGACACAATACTCTTAACAGTAACACATTTAGTCTAAAAGCGATATAAATATTTTGTCAGTGACACAACGCTCCTAACAGTGACACAATACTCCTAACAGTGACACACATAGTCTGAGAGTGACACAAATGTTTGTAGCAGTGACACAATACTCCTAAGAGTGACACAATACTGTTAACAGTGTCAAACAATATAACAATGAAACAAATATTTCTAGCTGTCACATAATACTCCTGACCGTGTCACAATACTTCTAATAATGATACATATAGTCCTAACAGTGACACACATATTTCTAGCAGTGACACACATACTCCTAACAGTGACTTGCTTACTCCTAATAGTGACACACACAGACGCACATACTAATTAGATGTAAATAAATTTATTCTTCACAGAAAGATGGTAATCGTACATTGTAATTTCCAATTCGACGCCCATCCACACAGAGCTTATTTTCCCCTGGGATTTGTTGCAAAATCATTTATTATGCTTAGTTTTCTGTGTATACATTTTAATTTAAACATTATTTTGCTTCTGAAAAAGTCGTGTTTAAATTTGTAAAGATCAAAACTACGTTAGTAGTGTGTATAATGGCCAACTCTAGACGAAATAATTTATTACAGAGTTGGTTGTTACAATAGCTAGAAACAATGTTCCAGTTATTCATTAGTATGAATAAAAATGAAAATTTATTACAATCACTCTGACAACGTTACTAGGCATTCACTTCTACCTGTATGTATACTGTTTTAATTTTATTTCTTTTTATCTTTTTAGAATCTAGATGGCTGACAGCGGACATAGCAAACAAGAATTTACGTCGCATGGTAAAAAAAAAGTATTTTGGGAGCGTTTTTGTTTTAAATATTCCTTTATTGCTTTCGCTCTTTGAACTTCATTCAGAAGTCGAGAAAAACAAAGAAAGAAAATGGGGAAAATAAGAAATGAAAAAAAGAGAACGGATTATTAGAATCGTACTAAACGTTCATTTGATTTTTGCTACCCTCGCATTTCTCTCCTTGTAGCAACGGGAAAACAATTATCGATAAACTAGATGGCGTTACTGAGGTAAAATTGGTTTGCAGCGTTGCCAGATAATATCAATGAACATTATCACTAAAATTTCTACAGAAAATAAAGAAGTTGCATACCAAAAATGGAATGTTCATTCATAGACATATTGCTACTTGGCAAGAGAGTATGATAACTTTTAAAGATTTTTTTCCTTCGAAATGACAAAATGACAATAGGCGTTAAGAAAAAAAAAAACAACGGATAGAAGCTGCTGTGCTTCGATCCCCCTTTGTCCATCCATTGATACTCTCAAGCAGTCGTTCTTCCAGAAAAAATGTTCCGGGGGAAGACACACGTAGTATTCCGAGGGGCACTTCTGGGAGTATTTTATTTATTACTATATTATAGACGTATTATTTTGGTCTCATCCTGGGGGCACTGCCAGAGCTCCGGGGGGGGGGCAGTGCCTCCCCAAAAAACATGTCTGAAAGAAACACTGCTCTCAAGTTCCTCTAAATACTTTCATATTCCTAATAGAGCTGGGTGTAATCTTCTGAAGTTGATACAGAGTGGGCACAACGTCTCTCTACCCAATATGTGAAGAAATAAAAGAAGCTAGATTATTTGACAATCTTTATTTTACTTACAAACACTATTCAAACGTCTCCCACCATGTTCAATGAACAAGGTACATCTCTTCAGTACTGATTTGCAAATACCATGACACAACCAAGGTTTGGCATCCAATCGCTCGAGTCATCGTTCGATTAGCTGTTTCAACCATATTCTGAGATTACCCAGAAATCGTATCGTCTTTGACAATACCCCACATGAAGTGAAATAGTGTAAGTTCAAATGAACGGGGTGGCTAATCTGTGATATCACGACAACCAATCAATTCATCTACATATTGATTCAAGAAATCCTTCACAACAACACCAAAATGAGGCGGTGCAGCATCGTGTTGCAACGTGAACTGAATGTTTACGTAATAAGGGTTATTTTCAAGTTCTGACATGACAATTCCTGTAACATCTGAAAGTATCTGTCATGTTAACAGTTTGTTTTAAAAAGAATGGTCCTATGGCCCCCACTCCAAATATCACTCCAAACAGTGATACCAGAGACTCTTTTTTCGACTTCCCAATTTGGTGTGGATTGGTAACACTCCAATAAACACAATTATGTATGTTTACGCAACCGTTCGTCTTGAATAAAGCATCATCTGTTCACAAAAGTCGTTTCCAGAAATCTACGTCAGCTTCGTTCCGAATGAGAAACTACATACAAAATTCAATATGTCGGTCCGAATCACATTGGTGCAACGCATGAAGAAACTATGTAAGGTAAGGTTTCGTCTTCAAATCCATTAACATGTTCCTTAAAGAAGTACGTGTCATTCACAATCACGTGCGCACCTTCTGGTAGATTTCTTCGGGCTAGATACACAATTGTGAACAACATGTTCATGTCTCCTTTATTTCGCACACTTCGTGGTAGACCATACACAGAACCTGTAGCATTGAATCATTGATTCAGGTTTCTCATGGCTTGACGTGATGGTAGTCCTACATCCAGAAATCTCCTTCTGAAGTCTGCTGTCACCATATTTGTGTTTTTGTTGTTTTTACATCAAGTTTATGAGAATGAAAACTTGTTATTCCTTTCTTAATTTGCGATTCATCTCAACACATGTACAATTAGGCACAACTTCATTCAGTAAATAACTTTTAAACAAAACACGTACGAAAACATGGTTACCAATCCCAGTCACACTAACGTAAGAGACACAATAGTGTCAGCTAATAAAAGAATCGCTCGCTGATACCTCGCTTGTTTCACTGTTAAAAATACTTTCTAAAATCCGAGCAACCGTTTCTTATCTGTGCACCGGGAATATCTTTTCGTAGAAACAAGAGTTTGAAACATTGACATCCATGTTATCCATATAATGATCCAATAACTTTCCAATTCTTACACCAATTACCGTATCTCCTTCATGGGTATATGGTTAGCGTACACGTCTTCGGTGCGGGAGACTGGAGTTGATTTCTAATAGAAGCTCATGTAGTTCAGATCCTACGTTAAGCTGTAGTTCACGTGTTAGGTTTGGTGTTGAACGTGTCGCTAAATATATATTGACACTGAATATTGTATGTTAGCGTAACATATATTGACTTCGAGAAAGCCTTCGACAGAGTGTCATAAAATACTATAAAACAAAATAAATCTTTATCATTGCTCTTCAGCCCTTACCAATTTTTTTCATCACATCTAAGTGAACATAAACACATAGTTGTCTATAAATAATTTAAATTAGGTAAGTATTTTGCGTTATCAGGAATTCCACAGGGCGCAAACCTAGGCCCTTTACTATTACTATTATTTATCAACGATTTTCCAGATCTCATACCCAATAGTGAAAAACTGTTCGCTGATGATCTCAAAATATACGTCTAGATAAACCCTGTGCATGATTGCCTTGGAGAACATTGGAAGTGGGTGTTCAGTCAATAAACTTGGAGTAAACATAAACAAATATAACGTATTACCATCCATCAGAAACAAAAATATTCTTAAATATGATTATAAGCTTAGTAATACTTCTATAAGCAGACCTAATATAGTTAAAGATCTAGGTGTTACATTTGATCCGAAATTAATGTGCATTAAACACATCAAACATGTTAGTTGTAGTGCTTTTACATTATTCGGATTCATAATTAGAAGTGGTAAGGACTTCAGAAGTATTGAAACACTCTTGAAAATGTATTTTTCATATGTACGCTCAAAGTTGGAATTTGCTGTTGTAATTTGGAACCCCTCTCAACAAATTGAAAAAGTTCAACCAAAAATTTCTTAGGTATGTTATATACAAAGTAACTTGAATTTATGCCTTACTTGAAAATCATAATACACTGGTAGACAATTTTAATATTTACTCATTAGAACAAAGGCGTAAAATTGCCAATGTGGTATTCCTCACAAAAAAAGTACAAAATGAATTCGATTGCTCCAATTTTCTATTATCACTAAGCTTCCATGTTCATTCAGATAGAACTAGAACTAATAATAGAGACCTCTTCTATTGCAGAACGTCTAGGACCAATATAATGCTGAAGTCACCAATGTGGAGAATATGTTCTGTTTACAACAAATTACGTCAAAAACATGATAACATTGATATATTCACAATGTCCTGTAAAGTACTAAAAACTGTTGTAAAAATATATTGTAAAATATATTTCAACACTCTACTTGAGTATTTGCCTGTTGCGTTGATAAATAAATAAATAAATAAACTCTAAATCAACCAACCAACCAATTACCATAACCAATTACCAGACCTTCTGTGGTCTGCCCATCTCTAATGGAAAGTAATTAATTAAGTGGATGCTTCAACTAAAGTTCAGTTTTTTTCGGGCAGGGGGAGCGGTGGCTCAGTGGCAATCTGTGAAGTGTATCGTTAGTCGAAACCCATTGAGGGATAGTGTCCCTCCAAGGGCGCGCATGTTGTGGTTTCCAAGGGGGGACAAGTATAAGCGACGTTTCAAATATAGTTTCAAATTTTGCTGTAACTAACGTAAAAATACTCTTGGGGTTTCGATATTCTGAAGTACAATTTCCTCTAGGGGGGGGGGCAATCGCCCCACTTTGCCCCTGATGGGCTCCCTTGTGTCCCTCTGTAGAATATGGTCGGATATTTAACTCTCCTCCATGAAGTCACCAATGTGGAGAATATGTTCTGTTTACAACAAATTACGTCAGAAACATGATAAAATTGATATATGAACAATGTCCTGACATATGATATATGACAACGGACTATCCGTGTTGAGTCCGTTGTACTGAAAAGAGAGAAAAACCAAAGTTTGGAAGTTTTTATTTTAAAGTAACGTGAAGGGTTCAAGGTCATATGAGTTTGTAGCGGACAACATGCCATATGGGTTTTTCCTGATCTTCTCCCGTTTCCTCTCAGATTCTTATACCAAGAATTCTTCCATAATCATTTGTTTTCGTTGATTATCCATCTCCTATAGCCAAAAGGGCATAGGTAAATGCAAGACAAATCTACAAATTTATTTTATCTCATCTCAATATATTCTTTCATTTATTTATTTTTGTAGAAATATATGTATATATCTAGACAATGCTTGTTAACATAAGCTGGTTAAATATTAGGGATGCGTTCGAGTCGAGATTTAAGCCTGTCTCGACTCGACTCGAGAAAATGTTGTCTCGACTCGTGTCTCGACTCGAAAATATGTGGCTGTCTCGACTCGTGTCTCGACTCGACAGTCTCTGTCTCGACTCGACTCGAATTCGAGTCGAGACGTCTCGAAATTCGAGTCGAGACAAAATATACGAGTTAAAATATACACACACATCAGCCAGACCGTTATGACTACCTACCTAATTGTTAGTATATCCACCTTTTGGCATGAATAATAACGGCAGCGCGTCTTGGCATGGTCGCAATGTTCCTCGGTGGGTCGCTGGAGAGAGTTGGCACCACATATGCACACACAGGTCATCTAATTCCCGTAAATTCCGGGGAGGGGGTGATGCACCCTCACGTCACATTCAATCACATCCCAGATGTGATCGATTGTGTTCAGATCCGGAGAGTTTGGGGGCCAGCACATCACTTGGAACTCGCTCCTGTGTTCCTCGAACCACTCCATCACACTCCTGGGCTTGCGACATGATGCATTATCTTGTCAAAAAATGCCACTACCGATGGGAAACATGGCCGTCATGAAGGGGTGTACATAGTCTGCAAGCAGCGTGCGATACCTCGGCCGTCATGGTGCCTTGCTCACGATCCACTAGACACATAGATGCTCACGTGAATGTTCCCCAGATAGTAATTAAGCCGCAGCCAGTTTCTCTCCGTCCCGCAGTACAGATGTCAAGGAGCTGTTCCCTATGAACACTACGGATTCGCACCCTCACATCGTCATGATGAAGAAGATATCGGGATTCATCAGACAATGCAACGCTCTGCCATTGTGCCAAGGTCTAGTGGCGATGGTCACGTGTTCATTATAGTTATAGTTCCCGATGTCGTGGTGTTAACATTCGCCATCGTTGGGAGTGTGTGTTCAGACTAGTGTTGTGAAGGCCTGTGAAAAAAACGGAAATTTTGGGTTAAAAAAACAGTTTTTTTACTGTTTTTCCGAGCTGGGGAAAAAACGGAAAATTTGGGTATTATCAGAATCATCATTTAATCACAGAATCATTTTAGTTAATATGTTAAATCAAACATATATTTCATAGAGATATCTTGATTGTTCTATGTAAAATTCCGGAAATTTTGAAACCATTAGAAAAAATAGTTTGTTCGGAAATATTGGCAAAAACAGGAAAATGTAGTTTAAAAACTATTTGTTAGCCTGATGCTAGTAATCTTACTTGTTGTAACATGTCTGCAACATATAAAGTGGGAAGTCGAAAATCCGAACTAATTGGGACCACAGGTATTCGGATTTTCAAATTGTTCGGATTTTCGAAAATGACCAAGAAAATGCCATTTAGGCTTACATACTGTACGGTATGTTCTTCTATCGATACAGTGGTTATTCAGTACATACAGTAATTACAATACCGTACGTAAGGCTACTTACATTTAATGTTTCTGAAGAACTTGCTTGTACTCTAAATAACACTGTTCTTGTAAGTCACACTTAAAACTTATAGGCCTAAGAAAAAATAAAAATAAAAATACATGACAAACAATTACATATAAATGAACTTTTGTAAAAACACTGACTTCACATAACGTCGATGGACACGCTATTGTTTGTTTATCGCTAGCGTTAAGACAAAATGTAAAAAGCTTCTAGGGACCGCATTCGGATTTTTGACGTTAGGATTATCGACGTCCTATTGTATATACAATGTATTTCGCTAATGGAAAAATACTTAAAGCAACAGGTTTTAATTCTACTTTACACACATATACCGCACAAGTGAGTAAATTTGAGCAGCGAGAAATATATTAAATGAAACTTCCGTTAGTTATTATCACAGACTAGCAGAATATCCATTCTTTGCACGGGGAGAATACGTTTCATTTTGGACACAAAGGGCACCAAAACTGTCACTAATGAACTTGTGGAGCCCCAAAACTATGAATTTGACATTAATATCGATAATTTTCAATTATCTTTACATGTCACCATCCTCCTTAGAGTACTAATGGGGCTGAATTTGTGGATTTAAACGGCATCTTCTGCTCATCTCAGCGAGTATGGATTCGAGGCCATTTTTGATCATGTATATATATATATACACAGAGGCGGATCCAAGGGGGCTATAGCCCCCCCTTCACACTCAAGTATACACTGCATAAAATGGGCTTCAATCCTGCTTTACACTGGATAAAACTGCAAACTATGGTTTAGCCCCTCCCTTGATCATATCCTGAATCCGCCACTATATATATATATATATATATATATATATATATATATATATATATATATATATATATATACTAGCAGCGTTCACCCCGCTTCGCTGGGGTCACCCCGGAACGCAATAAACCTTGTTACTTAGATAATTTTTACTTTTTCGCTTTCAAGTGATATGATAAAAACCATAGAAGATTGCACTAATGTTAACATTATATCGCCTGTCATTTATGTTAACCCGCCCCGCTTCGCTGCGGTCACCCCAACCCGCCCCGCTTCGCTGCGGTCATCCCGGAACGCAATAAACTTTGTTACTTAGATAATTTTTACTTTTTCGCTTTCAAGTGATTTATAGCGCCTGTCATTTATGTTAACCCGCCGAGTCACAGGGTCATGCGGGTTGCATATAAGTACGTTTATTTTTATACCTATGATGAACTAATAACAAAGGATTTGTACGTATGGACACCTGAATGGTCAATTATCTCAAGACACTGGTAATTGAAAATTAAAGTGATATGATAAAAACCATCTAGGGTCCAAATCCTAACAACCCCCCAAAAATGAAAGAAATCGGTTCAGCCGTATTAGCGTGATGAGCGGACAAAGGATTTTTTGTACGTATGGACACCTGATTGGTCAATTATCTCAAGACACTGCTAATTGAAAATTAAAGTGATATGATAAAAACCATCTAGGGTCCAAATCCTAACAACCCCCCAAAAATGAAAGAAATCGGTTCAGCCGTATTAGCGTGATGAGCGGACAAAGGATTTTGTGCGTTCTCTTTTATATATATAGATACTGTATATAATGCTCAAAAAAATTAGGGGTTCAGCTGAAATATCACACAAGACCTTAAGATAGTGTATGAATAAGCTTGTGTTTGACTCATATATATCATACAAGAAGGAATGCTTTAAGATACACTAGAAAAATGGGGCACATACTGGTGTTGGGGCACGGAAAACCTTGTTCACATGGCTCATGACACAAGACGGTTATGTGTGCATCTCTCGAACTGCCCATAAACAGGCAAAGCAACAACACTGATTGTTCCTTAATATGTCATATGATCACTTCGAATAGCCAACAGAGCCTCGCACCTGCGTGGCATGGATTCAATCTGGTTGTGCCACTCATCCAGAAGAGCGACTTCCAGCTCTGGAATGGTTGTTGGATTTACTGGCCTAGCGGCAATTCGTCTGCCAAGCATATCCCAGACATGCTCAACTGGAACAAGATCCGGAGAGCATGCTAGCCACTTCATCCGAGCGATACCCTCAGCATCTCATCCACTAACCGAGTTCTGTGAGGACAAGTATTGTCATCCATAAAAAGGAACGAATCACCAATGGCACCAGCATAAGGAAGAACAAGAGTTTTCATGATCTCATCCCTATATCTGAGAGCCGTCAAAGAGCCATTTCGGATGATGTGGAGCTCAGTACGCTCACCAATGCTGATTCCTGCCTACACCATCAGTCCACCACTATGATACTGGGATCTTTCTCGCACAAACATGGAATTGTGTCGTGTTCCACACTCTCTCCAGATGAAAACACGTCGATTATTAGGCTCTACACTGAATCGAGACTCGTCAGAGAACAAAACATTGCCCCATTCATTGCGTCCCCACCCACGATGTTCCTCCGCCTACGCTCTTCGATCAACACGGTGTCGTGCAGTTAATGGGACACACACCATAGGCCTACGTGCGTAGAGACCACCTTCTCGAAGGCGATTGCGGACCGTTTGAGTAGATATTATGCGTCCTGTTGTTGTTCGGAAGGCTCGCGGTAGCAGAGTTGTATTCTGGTTTTGACGGGCTGTTAACAACAGATAACGATCGTCTCTGGCTTTAGTTGCTAGTGGACGGCCCTGTCCTTGTCTTCTTCGAACACTTCCAGTTGTT
Organism: Thermobia domestica; assembly: GCF_964235325.1. Classification (NCBI taxonomy): domain Eukaryota; kingdom Metazoa; phylum Arthropoda; class Insecta; order Zygentoma; family Lepismatidae; genus Thermobia; species Thermobia domestica. Next base: position 33,790,055 of record NC_137454.1, read on the forward strand.
TGAAATCGATTCCACAATCGGGAAATCACACTTTGTGCCACTCCTATGGCATATACCACCTCCCGCCATGACTGACCAGCTTCCAACCTCATTGGGGGCCACGGTGGCTCAGTGGTAGAGCGTTCACCTCTGGTGTTTGGGGTCCCGGGTTCGATTCCAGCCCCTGCCAAGTGAACTTTGTGGTGTACAAACACCGTGTGCGTGGGTTTTCTCGGGGTTGTCCCGTTTCCTCCCACTTTCTTCATTCCACCCTTTCACTCATCTCTCATCATCACCGTCTCCTTTAGCCTAACCGGCATAACCGTGGGACGTAGAAACTTAAAGATTTTTCCCGGTCCGCATACAATTATAGCTGAATTTGCATATCATCGCTAATGGAATTGTCACCATTGATTTCAGCGACTGCGAAAACTATGGATTTGACACTAATATCGGTCATTTTGGATTACTTTTACTTGTCTCGGTATCCGATCCCCTCGGTGACCCCCGGTCCGAATAGGGTGAATTTGTAAGTTAATGTGATCAGAGTTTTCAGCGACCGCGAAAACTACGAATTCGACAGTAATATCGACCATTTTCTACCACTTTTACATGTCCCTGTAAGCGCCCCCTGAGACCTCCTGGTCCGAATTAAAAAAAAAAAGATTCGTCTTGATCTGGGGCCTGGGCCAGGGTACCCCTGACTAAAATTTGGTAACTCTCGGTCCACTCGTCTGGTCCCCAGGCCGCATACAAGCAGACAAACACAAACAAACTATTTATTTTATATATATTAGACTAGATAGATTCTTGCAAATTCTGCCAGATTTTCATATTATCTTTCCGAACTCATTTTAAAGACCCGCTCCTACTTATCTTTATATATATATATATATACGCAGTATCTCTATATTTATATCTATCTATATCTATATATGTATATAACAAACGTAGGAATTACACCCTCAATAATGCTCCTGGAGGACCCCTTTCTCAAAAAAAAAAAAAAAAAATGCTGGGGAAACACTTGTAGAAACTTCATTTTTCGTGCCAGACGATTACCGAGACCTAGTGAACAAAAAAAAAAAAAAAAAAAAAAAAAGCGATCGAATTAAAAAAAATAGTTCTCCATAATAGTATTCCCTGAGAATATTGTTATAAAATTTAAATTTTATGGGTAAATCAGTAGACTTTGAATACATCCACATCGTATCCACTAAGTTGCGAAATTGTGTACCTCCAGACATGGGCGGCCGAAGAAAATTTTCTAGGGGGGCATCTTCAATGTTTGCTATATTAGTCTGGCATTTAATGTGCATGATTTGTTATATTACGTGTACATTTTCGTGAGCCAGGGAGGTTCATTCTTATCAAACACGGAGATTATGAAGGAGCAGATCTACTGCACAAAATATAATAAAAACATCTCTTTCGGATTTCTATCATCCCGCAGTCCAACCCCGAGACGGAAACATAAGAGATAGGCTTTTTGTTTTTAAACAAGATAACGTGCCTGGCGAATGCTTTACATTGTGAAGATTATATTAGTGAAAATTAAACGAATATAATTTTTCAACTTAATATACATATCACTAAATGTTGAGCTCCCCGTTGCTATGTGGTTAGCGTATGCGCCTTTCTCGAACGAGGTTTGATTCATGGTAGGAGCTCATGTGTTTCAAATCCGACTTTAAACTGTACGTTCACGTCTTGTAGAGCTTTGCTCCTGAAAACGACGCTAAACTATAATCTAATTTAATATTACTAAATATTAAAAAATAATGGCTTACCAAGGTGACGTCAATTTGGCAGTCATCAAATCCATTTTATACTTTCACTTAATCCAGTGGATATTAATACAACAATTACAAGACACACGTCATCATCTTCTCATGTATCTGCATTATTTGATTCATCCATAGATTTGTTATTTGTACGCATCATTCATTTTTGCATTTTCGGGAGGGTTCAGGGTTCTTTCTTCATTAAAAGAGTCGGTTCTCTGTATTGGAAAGAGAATCAGGGGAAGAAATATATACAAAACATGCCGCTTCCGACGCAGCACTGAAGCATTTCTTTTAGCGGTCATACCTCCCTCCCCTCTCAAGTTGTAAAGTGAGAAGGGACAGAAACATCCCAGACACTCAGGGTTCAGTTGACAATAATAAAACTATGGGTAAGTAAACATCTTGTACAGAGTCACGTTTTGCTTATTTTTGAACATTTCTGTGAATTCAACAATACAACAGCGGAAATACTAACTGGTTTTATTACCCCAACCATCACTTCAACTAAGGGTAATTCCCAACGCTCAGTGAGAATTATGTTCTTTTCCGTTCTTTTTCTGTTCTCCAGAGGAAAGAATGAGATTTTGCCAAGATGCTAAAGTCAAGATGCTAGATGCTAGATGGGAGTGAATTATGCTAGATCTAGCACCAAGATGCTAGATATGGCTTCACTGGCGGGCTTCGATATCTACAGAACTTTCTGCCAAAGCATACAAAAAAACACAAAGCACAATAGTTTCGATAACATCTGTGTGGTCCTTCGGTAGGCTACACATCCGGTAAGAAGCTCAATCCAAAGAGTAGTTTGCACTGCACCCGTAGCCGGCTAACAAAAGACTCGTAGCCGGCTTGTATAGATAATTGAGTTCAAATTTTCAAGTATCCATTTACTGAATGCCCATATCGTGTATGCATGCATTATTTAATAAGTAAATAAAGTACACACACAATTAATTATGTCAGTGATAAACGGTGTTTATTAAAAAAAAAAACTCTCCAAACAATGAAGATTAATCTTAGACTGGAGAAATGGTTATCCTTCGTTTTCTTTATCATTTGGCCATGAAACAAACGCCTGACAGATATACAACCCCTATATACAACTATATGATGTTGGAATATATAACTCGTAGGGTATGATGCTTTACTTTTTCAAAAATTTCAGTACTTCTAGTGAAATGAAATCTTTAGTTTTACGTCCTACGCTTATGCCGGTTAGGCTAAAGGAGACGGTGATGATGAGAAATGAATGAAATGGTGGAATGAAGAAAGTGGGAGGAAACGGGAGAACCCCGAGAAAACCCACGAGCATGGTGTTTGTCCACCACAAAGTCCACACAGCGCGATCTGGGATCAAACCAGGGACCCTGTGCACCGGAGGTGAACGTCCTACCACTGAGCCACCGCGCCCCCAGAGTACTTCTTGTGTACTCCTATATATGCAATAAAGAACTAATGGCCATTTTTTTTACAAAAATATTCAATTAGAACTGGACAATTTGCATAAAATTTGGAATCGACAAATGAAAACGGCACGTTTCTAGCACTTGTGGGTTCGAGGTCTCATTGTTGAAAGGATTGGAGACAAACATATAAACTTTTCTGTGAGGAGAAACATATACGCGTAAATCTAGTATTTTAATATATAGATAATAATTGGAATAATTTTATTTTCGAGTGCTATTTTTTAATATTCGCAATATTGAAATTTTTGAACTTACATTTTTCGCGTGTTTAAAAAAAAAGATATCATTACTAGTAAAATTAACCTAATACAAATATATTTATTTTTTTCAATTTTTCCAGAAAATCGAAAAAAAAAAGTTTTTTTTTTAAAAAAAAAACAGGTTCAAAATTTCCGGAAATTTGACAAAACTAGTTCAGATACACTTGTACTTTGCCCAGCATTAAACTCTGATCTTAGTTCCGACGCAGTTCGCCGCCTGTTCTGTTTTACCAATCTGCCCAGACTAGAACGTTCGACATCTGTAATGAGGTGGGGGCACCCAACCCCTCGACATTTGGACGTCTTTTCCCCTTGGTTTCGCCACTTGCTGAAGACAATCACCACAGCACTCCTCGAACACCTGACAAGTCCTGCAGTTTCCGAAATACTCGTGCCGAGTGTTTCTGAGCGAGCACTTTCTTCAAAATAATATTAAAAATTATAGAAAAATTTTCGAGACATTCGAAACGAGTCGAGATTTTTAGCAGCTGTCTCGACTCGAAAATTCGAGTCGAGAAATACGTTTGTCTCGACTCGTCTCGAATTTTACAAAGTGTGTCTCGACTCGAATCTCGACTCGAATTCGAGTCGAGTCGAGTCGAGATTCGAGACATGTCTCGACTCGTGCGCCTCCCTATTAAATATTTAGGAGTCTTCATCCCGGCGAAATTAAAATACCGCTAATTTTACAGTAATTATGTGATATCTTCAAATAAATAAAAGATAATCGAAATGTGGAACAAGAGCGCCCTAGACAATATTATTTTACATGAGAAACCGTTATCACGACTCATTTATCTGCTTTCGATTTCGAGCCATTTTGAAAATAGGCATTTATTTTCGCGTTTCTAAACAGCTGAAAACGGAAAGCCACCAGGTGACTTGTGATAAGGATACCTCACGCAAAATAATATTGTCTGGGGCGCTCTTGTTCCATATTTCAATTATCTTTTATCTATTTCAAGATATCACATAATTACTGTAAAATTAACGGTATTTTAATTTCGCCGGGATGAAGACTCTTAACAAGACTTTTGTTACATTCAAGGGCGGATCCAGGACGGATTTCTAGAGGACGTTTGAGGGCGTGGTGGTAAAAAAAAAATCTCAATCTTGTCTCTCTCCGGGCTTTTGCTACATTGGTTCCTGTGACGCTTGAGAAGGGGGAATGAACGACAATTCGCCCCCTGGATCCCCCTATGTTTGCATTTAATCAGAAATGCATTTCTCGTACTCGTAATATATTTGATTTTTAAAATGATAATTTCTAAACATAGTGCACAGATTCCAGATTAAATTAAACTTTTAGCCAAGAATATTTCAAGAGAAATGTTCATTAAAATGAAATATGTAACAAAGCTGTTCCTAGCTCACCTGGAACTCGTAACACAAGGATAGGTAATACTTAAGTTATGATTGAAATATCAAAATAATAATTTATATACAATATAATATAGGTAATTCCTCTTGGTATTCTTCAGAAACATACAGACATAATTCCCCTAATATATTGGACGTTGATTAATTAGAACTGCTTTTGTCTCTTAGAGTTTAAATACAGTAGTGTACGAACTCAACCATTGTCACTTATCGTAAGAAAGTAAAGATGATGCCAAGTACCCACTTCTTTGAACTGCTGCTAGGTATTCAATGCGTTCTTCTTTCTATCTTATCAGGTATTCGATCACCTTTCTTGCGAAGGTCCCTGTTTTGATTCCAGCCATGTAAGTTTGTGATGTACAACATTTGTGGTGTTCCTGTGTTTTCTCGAGGTTCCTCCATTTCTTCTACAGTCTCATTCCACTAATTCTTTCATGGTCGTTTACATTCCTTAAACAATCACTTCACTTTAGTCTATTGCATATAATTGTGGCATATAGCACTAAAAAAATTCATGTATCTATCCTAGTGTCAATCTAGGACTTCCAGATTTACATTTTGAGGGTGGCGGGGTTGTTTTCGAGATAGTTGACTTCCGTATCTCTACCTCCTGCTTACTTAAGTAAAAATGACTTATACACATATTTCTGTACAGGAACACTTCCTATACCTCCTGGGCGCGGGGGGTCCGAGTTCACCAAAGTTTTGCTTGAGTCCCCCCAAAATCTGCATAGGCCTATATTTGCTTGGATATATGACAATAAATACGCCTTCACACTAGATCTTGTGAGCCGCTCAAATGAGCTGCTCATGTGAACCTGTAGTGTGAAAGCAATTGAATACTTTTGAGTCGCTCAAAAGATCTTGATACCAAAATGGCTGCTATGTTAGAGTTAGAAGAAGCTGCAGCTTATTTTAGCGATAAATTGGAAGGAAAAAGGAAAATATTTAGAACAATGTAGATTCATCCTATAAAGCGAGTAAAATTGGAAGAATGTTCATTTTACAATATAACGAACGTTTTATTTTGCTTGAGTTCAGTTTTATTTTATAGATAACTCATATATAAATATAACTGCTACTTACTACGATAAGTATACATTGATTGCACTATATTTCAGAATACTTGTTATTTGTTTCACAGGGATTCAGTACACTTCTGCATAATAACATGGAGTCCTCTTGCATTATATTTGGAACAAGCATAGATAAACAAGTCTGGCAACGGAACTGTTATCATAGTAGCCGTACGATTCCTTAACAACGAATCAACAAACATTGATATCTATCGACTAACAATATAACATCTACAAAATAAGATTATTCATGACATTATGAACTAACTAACTAACTAACTCTATGGCCTATGGAACCCGGAGGTTCAATGCCGCGTTCACAAAAGCTCTCCACTGACTTCTATCCTAAGCTAACTGCATCCAGTTTCTACTTTGTATTCCAATCTCTGCGAGATCCATCTTAATATTGTCCTCCCATCTGCGCCTAGGTCTTCCTAATGGTCGTTTTCCGATTGGCCTTCCAGTCAAGACTTTGAAAGCGTTTCTACTTTCTTCCATTCTAGCTACATGACCTGCCCACCTAAGCCTCCTAGACTTGACGACCCTAACAATGCTGGGTAAACCGTATAAATTATGTAGTTCCTCGTTATGAAGTTTCCGCCATTCCCCATTCCCGTTCCTCTTGGGTCCGAATATTCGTCTCAGGATCTTGTTCTCAAATACTTTCAGTCTATGTTCTTCCCTCAGAGTAAGTGACCATGTTTCGCAACCATACAAAACAACAGGCATGATTATCGTTTTATATATTTTAAGCTTCAAATTCCTCGACAGAATTCCCAAAATTATGATTAACTCATAAACTTCAAGTTTTAGACTTCCAAACTTTGCTGTCAATAAATATTGAAAGATTTATAGAACGAATATGTCCGTCCGTTCATCTGTCTATGGACAGATGTCAGAGCAAAAAACAGTAAGAAATATCGAGACGAAGTTTTCTGCAATCGATTCAGCTTTCCAAACGTAGATGCCATCTTCTCCATTAATCTTCATTTGTTAAACCGAAAGTGGTACAAGTCAATCGCTTTCGGTTTGAATGTTGATCGAAATCAACCAAGAACGGTAACAAATAACGACAACCAGTTTTCTGTCTTTTTTTTCTTTTTTTTTTTTTGCAATTAATTAGGCGTCCCAAGAACATACTCCATTTCCACTCTATAATCTGTCTACTGAAACCAGAAGCGATAGAAATCTACTTGCACTTCCGGTTTCAGTATTTATTGAGAAAATATCATGCCATAGAAAACCAAACTCTTTCACGTGGTGTAGCTACAGGTGACAGTGTTACTTGTGGCGTTTACAAAATCGTGTTTCTCGATTTTCTCGTGAACTATTCATAAGGATTTTCACACAGTCATATTATTTGGTTAGCTCAGTGAATCGATTTGTAAATGAGTGATCTTTGCACATTTCTTCCGCAATACGCTTGTTATATTATAGAAATTTACGAATACAAGATATTTTAAACTTTAACCAAATCTTAGTTTTGCAAAGCAGGCAGTTGGTAACTAGTTTGTTGTGAAGACAAGCAAACAAACAAACAAAAGAAATGGCTGACGTAATGAAATCTTTGAGTTTTACGTCCCGCGGTTATGCCAATGAGGCTAAAGGAGACGGTGAAGATGAGAAATGAATGAAATGGTGGAATGAAGAAAGTGGGAGGAAACGGGAGAACGCCGGGAAAACCCACGAGCACGGTGTTTGTCGACCACAAAATCTACACGCCGCGAGCTGGAATCGAACCAGGGACCCCAAGCACCAGAGGTGAACGCTTTGTCACTGAGCCACCGGACCCCCTAATGGCTGACGTAATAAACATACAAAAACCTCTATAGTAGTCTTAGAATTAATAGTCCAATAAATATTACATGTGCGTAGTCTCACGTTAGATTCTTTACAAGAGTCACCTACTCGAATATTAGACCACAAAATATAGGCCGTATATAGGGACCGTCTCTTGCATCAAGGGGCGTCATTTGGGGAGGGTAGGGGCAATTTCCCGTCCTCTGAATTTGAGAAACATGCTTTTTAATAAATTGTATACTAACGTAAGATATTAATAAATTTGAATTTCTTATAGGAGCACGATGGTTCAGTGGTAGAGCGCTTGCCTCTGTGCGTGGGGTCCCTGGTTTGATCCCTGTTCAAGTAAGCTTCTGGTGGACAACACGGTGTCCGTGGGATTTATCGGGATACTCTCCTTTCCTCCCTCATTATCATTCCACCAATTCTTCTATCATCATTTACTTGCCTTAATTATCCGTCTCCTTGAGCCTAAATGGCATAACCGTAGGTTGTTAAGCTGAAACGATTTTGAATTTGTTATGTCGGAAGACAACTTTTCTTCCTCTCACAAAACGTGAAATGACGCTACTTATCGAATCAAAGCCCCTTGCAATATTAAATTGTCCTCCCTCCCCCCCTCTCTCTCAGGGTGTTAATGAACTATACCGACAAACTGTAAGAGATGATTCCTCACATCAAAATAAGAGAAAGAGTTCATATGGACCTATGGCGAAAAGTGCATAGTTTCAGACCTAGGGCTGATCCAAAATCGCGAAAAAGCCAAATGTCAACAGGTCGTATTTCGAATTCCAGAAACTCTTGATGGTGCTCCTTATCAGCGTAAAGGAAGCCACGCATACACAATCCACAAGTGCATATTTCGTCAATTTTCAATAGGTATGAAGGGTATTCCCTACAGGGTGTAATTCTCAGATATGCTCTCAATAGTGTTTTTAGATATACCCTGGTTTCAAGGAGGGTTCAAAGTAGGCAGACGGTAATCCTTGTGAAAAGTGGACATCCAATGCTTCGGAGGGAAGTCGGAAGTGTTAGGAACCGGCAGCTCGGAATAAAGTGTGATGCGATGTATTTCGTGAAGGTAAATTTTACGTTTTCTTCACGTATAAGCGTGAAAGATAATATTGCAGCATGCGTTTTCTCGAGTACGAGGGATCGTGCTGCTGACGATCCTTAACACTTCCGATCGCACCAAAGGATTCTGTGTTCATTGCTATCAAGGCTTATCGTTTACCTACATTGGACCAATCATGAAGTCAGAGCATATATCAAAATTCTGTTGATGGCATGTCTGAGAATTTACGCTGTATGGAATACTCTGTAAACCAACTGAAAATTAATGAAATATGCGGTTTTGAATTGCGTATGCGTGACTTCCTTTACGCTGATAAGGACCACCACCCATAGTTTCTGGAATTCGAAATAGGGCCTGTTGAAATTTGACTTTTTCGCGATTTTGGACAGCCCTAGCTCCGAAACCATGCACTTTTCCCCATAGGCCCGTATGAACTTTCTCTCTTATTTTGATGTAAGGAATCCCCTCTTAGAGTTTGTCGGTAATAGTTCATTAAAATCCTCTCTCTCTCTCTCTCTTTATATATATATATATATATATATATATATATATATATATAAAAGAGAACGTACAAATTCCTTTGTCCGCTCATCACGCTAATACGGCTGAACCAATTTCTTTCATTTTTGGGGGGTTATTAGGATTTGGACCCTAGATGGTTTTTATCATATCACTTTAATTTTTAATTACCAGTGTCTTGAGATAATTGACCATTCAAGTGTCCATAACGTACAAATCACTTTGTTAGTTCATCATAGGTATAAAAATAAACGTATTTATATGCAACCCGCATGACCGTGTCACTCGGCGGGTTAACATAAATGACAGGCGCTATAATGTTAACATTTACTGCAATTTGAAAGCGAAAAAGTAAAAATTATCTAAGTAACAAAGTTTATTGCGTTCCGGGGTGACCGCAGCGAAGCGGGGTGAACGCTGCTAGTATATATATATATATATATATATATATATATATATATATATATATATATATATATATATATATATACGTAGATATATAGATATAGATAAATTAAAATATGTTTGTGACTTAATAACTCTTGAACAATCCGACCGATCTCGGTCAAATTTCCAACATAGATGAGCTTCGGGCATGGGATGATTTCAATCATATCACTTTGACGGTGCAACTTAGGGGAGAGGAGAGAGTAGATATTGAAAAATGATTGAAAATGACCAATATTAGTGCCAAATCCATAGTTTTCGGGGTCGCTGGGACGAACAGTGAAAGCGAAACGTACGATGCAGTTTAAATCCAAATTCAGCCCTTTATATCCTAAATGAAACGTATTCTTCCCGTGCGAAGTACGAGTATTATGCTAGTTGTTTATAAATACACCGTACATATTAAAAGGGAGAGAAAAAAGTAGTCAATAATGTAAGGAGAAGTTAATTTCCCTGTTCCCAAATCATGTTGGCCCATTGTTTTAGTGTTTGGCTACAGGCTTGAAACAAGAGTTTGAAACATTTAACGAGAATTAATAAGATAACGTCACAGAAATATATATAAAAATACTGTTAAATTTTTAAAATGTTAGATATTCTTTTAAACATTTACTCTGTTTGTTCGTCCGAAAGAAACAAAATCTGAAGAACTGCTTAATGGATCACCATCAATTTTGGTTGGAATGAAGGGGAATTCAAAGTTAGGAATCGTAAGTTTTTGATGAACGCAATTCGCCCAGTTGACCCCAAAGATATGGACTATCAAAAATTGGCTTCCTCATTTACAGTGGTTCAAATAAGTATTTTTCGGAAGAGGAAGAGGCAAAAGTAGGAATAGTAGAATAGCCATGGTGTGATCGTAAAATTTACGAAGGATATTTATGTACAGCGGGGGACACTTCTAAATGGTACAGCCATATGGAGATTTAGGCTAAGGTGTACCATTTAGAAGTGTCCCCCGCTGTACATGTATATATGACATACGCATCCAGACAACTGGAATATGCTCCGTTCTTTTTCAATAGAACAGCAATATTGGAGGTCGGGCGGCATTCAACGCCAAATAAGTATTGGACGAGCAAACATCTTGGTTATGAATATGCGCCCTCTGAGGTGGTTTCACCCTCGAAGACCCATGTGTGTTTGAACACAAGATACTCCAGTTGTGGCAAAGTGGACAGCAGTAACGTCGTGCCTTTCGCGAAGCAGCAATGGGGAGAAAAGCCAATGAAACAACAGAGGAAGAAAGGAAGATTGTAGTGGAGCTGTTTCGGAATGGAAAATCGTTTGCGGAAATCAGCCAAACTATTCGGAGACCAAGAACAACGGTTCAAAATATTGTTTACCAGTATAAGGAAACAAAAAAAATAATGCACCGAGAAGCGGTCTCCCGTTAAAGTTTTCAGTGGCAGCTAAACGAAGCATTGTGCTTCAAGTGGCCAAAAATCTGAGATTAAGTGCACCGAATTTAGCAGCTGAAGTGGAACGTGATGTGGAAGTGGCTATGTGTGGTGAAACCATCAGAAATGTACTTCGTGATAGGGGATATAGAGGGAGAACAGCCCGTCGAAAGCCCTATATATGTAAGGCGAACTTGAAAAAGAGACTGACGTACGCGAAAGAGCACAAAAATGACAGTTATGAATTCTGGAAAACAGGTATTTTTTTTTTAGCGATAAGAGTAAATTTAATATCTTCAAGTCAGACGGATGTGTGACAGTGACGAGGAAGAAAAATGCAGAATTAGATGCGAAAAATCTGACAGCCACTGTGAAACATGGAGGGGGTTCTGTTATGGTATGGGGTCATATGAGCGCAAATGGTATGTGGTTCATTTATACTTTATTGAAGAGACAATGGGCCACAAGCCTTACATAAACATTCAGAAGACCCATCTTCCTCCAAGAGTGGGAAAAATGGGTCTCCCTCTCCAATATATATTCATACAGGATAATGGCCCCAAGCATACAGCCCTAAATACTCGACTCTGGTTGTTATATAACACACTTCATTCGATGGAAATACCACCACAATCACCCGATATCAACCCAATCAAGAATTTATCGCACTGCTTGTAACAAAACATTCTCAAACATGACATCTCTAACAAGCAGGACCTGAAAAGTGCATTATTAGGAGAATGGGACAATATTTCTCGTGGGGTAATATCGCTCGATGCCGAAGAGGTTGTGTGCAATTATCGAAAGTAACGGATGACCTACCAAGTACTAAGAATGGTAACAGTGTTTTAAAAAATTGTAATCATTCTACATTGCCCAATATATTTTTTTGTGTCAATTGTGATAAGTTTATTTTATTTTTTAATTTTGTTCTTTTGACATGGTTACTCTTTTGTTTCTCCCACCTTACCTGTTACATGGGATAATAAGGACCTATAATATACATCTTGACAGACCAAAACTCTTGTGAGCCACTGTATATGCCTATGGAAGTAATTGTGGATATCATCCTTGTTTGGTAGACTACCGCGCAGTGCTATTATATTAGCGGGTTAGCATAACGCTCAGGATGCAAAAAATACTAATCTGTCCGTTACGCTAAAATGAAACTAAATTTCTTTTTATTCGACAAATCTAAAGTCTTGAATATCTTCTGTTTTCAAATAATCATTCATCTTACTAAAACGTTTTTGAGTGGCGAATGGAACGAGAGGAGAACTCTCCAAAAAAAACTTCAATCTCACGTTGTGTACCCTATGAGAACCAAACTTCTTCACGTGGTATACCTATGATACTGCTAGTCGTTTGATTAAATATATTTTTAATATATATTACTACTAAATATGGACTAAAATTTCTTAATGTCAAAGCTTATTTAGTCAATTCTCTTAAAAAATAAGAAAGAAATCCATTTATGCATACATTTTCGGTTTTGTAATTAAATTCTGATTACGACCTTTGACAGATTTGACGCTATACAGACCGAGATCCTACAGATCCTACAATTTAAAGTACAATCTGAATCACTGTAGTAAGTTCAATACCAGTGGCGGATTTATCCTGGGCCCGGGAGACCTAGGCAATCCCAGTTTTTTGAGTGACAAAAATAATTGAAACTGTTATTTATATTTTTTCAAAGTTATCTTTTATTCTTTATTGTTTTTTTTGTTTGAAAAATTAGATATAGTTCCAGTTGGAGTTTTCCTGTTATGCAAAGTGTAAAAAAAAAAAACAATACTTGAGGTCCACAATCAGTGTTCATACTTTGAGGGAAATTTCCCTAATCCAGTAAGTAAATTGAGCAAAAAGGGAAAAAAGTGATTTTTTAAAAAAATAAAACGTGAATTATCCAGGAAGATTCTCGCGCTGACTGATTGACCAATAGAAATACTTCACTTTTTTTGTTCTTCAGGCCAAAAAAAAAAAAGTACGCTAGCAATAGTTTGTGTGTGCATGTACCTGTTCTAACTAACTAACTAACTCTATGGCCTATGGAACCCGGAGGTTCAGTGCCGCGTTCACAAAAGCTCTCCACTGACTTCTATCCTTAGCTAATTGGATCCAGTTTCTACTTTGTATTCCTATCTCTGCGAGATCCATCTTAATATTGTCCTCCCATCTGCGCCTAGGTCTTCCTAATGGTCGTTTTCCTATGGGTCTACCAGTCAAGACTTTGAAAGCGTTTCTACTTTCTTCCATTCTAGCTACATGACCTGCCCACCTAAGCCTCCTAGACTTGACGACCCTAACAATGTTGGGTAAACCGTATAAACTATGTAGTTCCTCGTTATGAAGCTTCCGCCATTCCCCATTCTCGTTCCTCTTGGGTCCGAATATTCTTCTCAGGATCCTGTTCTCAAATACTTTCAGTCTATGTTCTTCCCTCAGAGTAAGCGACCATGTTTCGCAACCATACAGAACAACAGGCATGATTATCGTTTTATATATTTTAAGCTTCAAATTCCTCGACAGAATTCGCGACGACAAGAGATTTTGAACCGAATAGTAACACGAATTCCCTGTTTTTAGTCGACATTTAATTTCTTCGTGAATATGATTTTCGTCTGTTAATATTGATCCTAAATATTTGAAAGTATCCACTTTATCAAAAGTATTATTTAATATTTTAACGCCTCCACAATTTGCCGTATTACGGTCCCGACGCACTTCCATGTATTTAGTTTTCTCTGCATTTACTTCTAAACCCATGTTCCTGCAAGCGTTTAATAATATCTCTGCATTTATTTCTACTGTTCTCCTATTATCCCCTATTAAATTTACATCATCAGCATATGCCATAACCTGGTGAATGCCGTTCAACTCTAGGCCCTGGTTGCTATCTTTGATTTTCCTTATGGCGTATTCCAGCACAAAGTTAAATAATAATGGCGACAACGCATCTCCTTGTTTCAGGCCATTTTCGACGTGGAAGCTCGTGGACAAAAATTTTCCTACCCGGATTTTACTTTGGGATTTACTTAAACATATCTTAATTAATCTAATTAGCTTTCTCGGTATTCCAAGCTCTGTAAGAACGTTGTATAATGTTTCTCTCCTAACCGAGTCGTAAGCCTTTCTGAAATCAATAAATAGTTGATGTACCGGGGTATTGTATTCCTACTTCTTTTCGAGTATTTGGCGAATGGTAAATATTTGGTCGATAGTTGATCGATTTCGTCTAAATCCGCACTGATAATCTCCAATAATTTCATCTGCGTATGGGGTCAATCTTGCTAACAGAATATTTGAAAGGATTTTATAGGATGTTGACAGAAGAGAAATGCCTCGATAATTATTACAGTCAGTTTTGTCGCCTTTCTTGTGAATTGGAACAATGATTGACTCTTTCCACTCTTGTGGCAATTCTTCCTTGTTCCAGATAAGGAGAATGAGTTTGTGTATCTTGTTTCACAATTTTTCGCCTCCAGCTAAAATTAACTCAGCCGGAATTTCATCAACACCCGGAGATTTGTGTTTCTTTAATTTCTTTATAGCGGCTTCCACTTCTATTCGATTGGGTTCTGGAATATACGGTTCTGCGGTGTGTATCTCCTTTTCTCCACGCACATTAGTTTTTGGCTGCGTGTTCAGCAAATCGTTAAAGAAATCTTTCCATCTATTTAAGAGGCTATCCGTATCAGTGAGAACTGTTCCGTCAGATTTCTTTAATATATAAGCACTAGGTTGATAGCCTTTCTTAAATTCGCTGATCCCCTTATACATGTCCCGAATATTTTTATTTTTACTATTATCTTCAAGTTCCTTAATTTTAGCTTTCAAAAAATCCCGTTTCTTTGTTCTAAAAGTTTTGGAAGTTTCCCGCCTGATATCTGCGAAATTTTGTGTAGTTGTTTCATTCGGATTTTGTAGCCACCGTAATTTTGCCTGTTTTCTCTTCTCTGCTAGTTTAATGCATTCTTGGTCGAACCATGGTTTGTTCCTACGTATTTCCGCGTGTCCCAATTTTTCTATTGCTGAACTTTTAATGCTATCTCTAATTTCAATCCAAGTATCCTCAATACTAGTGCACTCCGAGTCTTCTAAAACCGAGAATCTATTCGAAACTTCAATCTGGTATTCCTCTCTTACCTGTCTCTCTTCTAATTTCTTTAAATTAAATCTCTCCGTTTTCGGACATTGAGTATTACCTTTATTCAACGATAATCTCTCCCGTATTATCGCTGCTACCAGGTAGTGATCAGTGTCACAATCAGCCCCTCTAAACGACCGGACGTCAATTATGCTAGATTGTCTTCTTCTATCTACTAAAACGTGATCAATCTGATTATGTGTTTTTCCGTCTGGTGATGTCCAAGTGTATTTATGAACGTCGCGATGTGGGAATTTTGTACTCTTCACGATTAGGTTTTTGGATGTTGCAAAGTTCACGAGTCTAACACCGTTGTCATTACTTTCCTTATGCAAACTTTCGTTCCCTATAATCGGTTTGAAAATATCCTCTCGTCCTACCTTCGCATTGAAATCCCCTAATAGAATCTTCATATGGTATCGCGGGAGTTGGTCAAATATCCGTTCCACTTCTTCGTAAAAACTGTCTTTTATATCGTCATCCTTATCTTCAGTTGGAGCATGTACATTTAAAACAATAATATCACACCACCGTCCCTTAAGAGTAATAAAAGAAAGTCTGTCAGTAACAAATTCAACCCGTTTAATTGCTGGTAATATTCGTTTGTGAACGAAAAACCCTGTTCCTAACTGGTGATTTTTATTTCCTTCCCCGTAAAAGAACGTAAAATTTCCGGAATTCTCAGATCCATTTCCTTCCCACCTAACTTCCTGAACTCCTACTAAGTCCATCCTGTATTTCTCTAACTCACTCGTTACAGATTTTAACGCGCCTGCCCTATAAAGACTTCTAATATTCCATGTTCCAAATCTCATGTCCATTTTCTTTTGCTGATGTCGTGCCAAGTTATCAGTCCTTGTCCGAGGCTTTTGTGAATGTTTCTGAACAAGTACCTTTTTTTACAGGATGAGGGTGTTAGCCTTACCCAAACCCCCAAGCTGGAGGACCACTCCTAGTCGTCTGTCCGCGACTGCTTATTCAGCATATTCGCAGCTAACCTCTATATCTAGAGGCCTTCTCCTCGATCCGCAACCTGAGGACGCGCCATGCCGTGGTGACAGGAACCCACGTTACACGGCATGTACCTGTTCAAAGTAGCATAATTTACAGCCATTGTTGTCTGGGTCCAGGCCGGTAGCTAGCCCAAAAATGTAGTTGGGGGCCGATCCAACCATTTCTAGTTCATCACCATATTATGGTTCATTTGCAAGCCTACCGTGAAAATTTTAGGGGGCCAGTAAAAATTTAAGGGGGCCGGCCCTCCTAGACCTCCCCGTGGATACGGGCCTGGTTGGGTCTATTTATAGGAATTTCTTTTGCGAAAAAATAAGAAAAGGGTAAAGAAGAAATAGAAGCAAAGAGCAAATGAACCAAACAAATGTGGTTAGCACTTCCATTAATATAGCTAAATTAATCTTATCATGTATCTTCTGTCACTGGAATTGAACACTAAACAAACTAGAGAAAATTTGATAAGAAGAGGGAAATTTTTGTGTCAGTCGAGGGAAATTTTCTTAAGAAAACCTATGAACACTGACCACAATGACGACGCCCAACTTAGCCATAATATCCATAGGGAGAGAGTTAAGCTGCAAACTTCTGTAGGACCCATGGAAAACTGTAGACTCTGATATACCTATCATAGTATGGATTCCGTCTACCCCCCAGATTTTAACTTCTAGATCCGCTACTAATGAATACCCTACCTGAAATCGAACACGACACCGCGTGCTTCAAATACACTCCCAGTAGCCACTAGACCAAAGATTGTACATTTTCCTTCATAAAATGAAGAAAGAAAAATAAATAGGAATTTGTTATCGATTTTATGCTCTCTGTGGGGCCCAAGAAGGCTCAATAGTGCGAGCGATGCTGGATAACACAATATTTATGGGTTTCATCGGAGTTCTCCCGTTTCCTTCCACATTCTCATCCCACCAAATCATTTCATACTCATTCACTTTCGTTTATCACTCCTCTTCTTTAGCCTAAAAGTACGCGTCTTTGGTGCGGGAGACTCCGGTTCGATTCCCGGCGAGAGCCCATATAGTTCGGATCTGAAAGGGAATCCCTAACCCCCGTAATTAATTTCTATATCAAAGTTCTTCCACCGGAAATCGAAACCGGGGCCGTGTTGACCAAAGACAATCGGGAAGGACATATTTATTAGTGTACTGATATAGGATAATCGAAGACATACGAAAATTTGCGATATGCTCAGCCTGATTTATAGTTTGTGTCAGTCGCTGCAAACTAATGCCAGAAGAATATTCACTTTTCCAAACAATAAAAAGAACATCAGAGATTGACTGAGTTTCTATATTGTGCCAAATTAGGTCAAAGATTAATTAAATAATTGAAAATGTCGAATGCATACTTTTTATTTTTGAAAATATTTGTTTGTGTTTAATTCCAATTTGGTGCTAGGACTGGGATTTGAACACTGAATCCTTCCAGCCGATGGATAATGTGTTCATTTCTCTTGTTTGGTATTTCTTCATTTTCTAATTAAGATTTTTGCAGCGTTTCTTTTTGCATAGTACGATCATAATGGTTCTATAATTATGTATAAAGTGTGTCTTTAACACTTTTTAGTGATTATATCTGTTTTAATTTCCACAAAACGAAGCAAAATTATTGTTTTCCTGTACGATTGTGTGTAGCTATCTCGCAACGATGATAGCTGGTCCGTCCAAGGCGAAGATCGATAAAGAGCGCAGTCGCTGTATTTGCTCCGCCTACGCGCCTCTGCGCTCTCCCCTCGTCCTAGCGTTTTGGTTTCCTCCCCTTCCCCCAACGCCCGTGTGTGCCCCGCGCGCCTGATCCTTCTCGCAAGGCCCCGGGTAATTCAGGAGAGAAGTTTCCGTGCCACATGTGTACCCCCGGCCACTGCAGCCGAAGCCAGTCTTGCATTGGGAAAAGTTCGATCCTGTCCGTGGTGGGGATTTCTGGAATCAGAAACGAAACAAATGAACGCTGCTACAGTAGAGATGGTGGTGTCCTCTAGAAACCGTTCCTTTTCTTAAACGCATCGACCAAACGCAGCGAGTTTTTTTTTCCAACGAAACGTCTTTCGGTTTTTTTTATAACTTACTTTTCCCCCTTAATTCGTCCAGTGACTTCCCTTGTAGCGATCTATCTCACCGAGCTGTGTCTGCAGTGAGAGAGATATACTAGTGGTGTGTGCTGGTGTTGTGTGTCTGAAGACGTGTGCTTTGTGTCGGGAAGCAGCCATGTTTCCTGTCAATCGTTGCAGTGAATTAAACCCCGTTTTGTGAACCAGCTGATAGCAACAGACCTAACCAGCCTGGTCGCTCGCCCACTGATATTTAAAAAGATAAAAAAAAAAAAAACAAAACAAAAAATCCATACGGGCTGTCGACCGAACCATTAGATAAGAAAAAACAGAACCAACATTTAGACAAAGTTTTTTAAAATAAAAAGAGGCAAAGGCAATAAAATAATAGAAAAATAATCTTTTCTTTGTTTAGATTGCGTGTTGTATATAATATCTTTTTTTTCTACACTCAGAATAATTGTAAAATTTTTCTTTTAGTTTCAATTTTGCTGTTAGCACGATAAGATAATGTACACGTGCGTTTGTTTCTGTTAATCAATTCCCATCTTTATCAGGTTGTATTCTGTTTTAAAAATAAAATCCAAAGTGTGTTACATTTGTATACATGTGTAGGCTCAAACTATCCAGTGGTTTTTAAATTTCGATTTTTTGAGAAAAAAAATTAAAAAGGCCTGGCAACACTAGAATAGATTAATGAACCGGTTATTATTATTTTAAAAGCAAAAGCACTTTGGTTTTTCTGTGATTGAGTGCGTGTGTTTTTTTTTATTTTATTTTGGATAAATTTATTAGTTCGGATCAAACATGGAAGATAGTGCACGAGAATATATCGCGAGTGAAATGGTGTTTCTACGTTCATGGAGCATATAAGCTCCAATCAACTTAAATTTCCAGTTTTGGTGGATATTTTCTACTTATTATTATTGTCTACTTCGTTTAGTATCCCGTGGGACCAAGATTGGGCTGACCTTGGCTACATGGGAAACTCCAAAGGTTAGTAAACGACAAATGCCATTTTATTATTTTGTACTTTTTTAAATGTATTTACTTATTATTGTGGTTTAAATCAATTTAATACATTTACCATATTTATTATTGCGGATTACGCGCTAACTGTAATCGAAAAGCACCTATCTTATAGTATTATAAATTATTATCTGTCTTTAATTAGCAATATCTTCTTGATAAATAATAATTTTCCTGTTACAATTGTACTTTTCTGTTTTAAGTTCAAAATTACATATTGTTATTAACTCTGATTTACTTAATGAAAATGGATTTTGAGAACCGTTACTATGCCCTTACGTCTATCCGCTCTTCCTACTCAGAGTGTTATGTGTGGGAGGAACTGGCGAACTTTAGTAACCATTATGCGGGTAACTTCCATGTATATTGTGGGTGGGAGAAACTGCAAAACACACACTGTTTTAATGATAATGTGTTTATTCCTTTTTTTTCACTTCTTCCATTTTACACATGACCTTTCTGAATTTACTGTCTCTCAACAGATGTTAGACTATGGTTTTAAATTTGCTAGTTGCAAATACAAAAGTTTTTTTTTTTCGACCTTTATTTCTTAGTCAAGAAAACTATATTACTCTATAAATAAGTACAGAAAACACCAGATAACGAATTTTTGCGTCAGAGTTTTTTCTTTTTTTTTTCACTGACTACGCTTCTTTAACTCACTGAATAGGAAAGTTAGAGTTAGTCGAGATGGGAATTCGATTTTTATATCAAAATGATTTATCGATTCCTTTGTTCCTTGTTTCATAAGAATATACAGGTAGTTTCACATCCCACGGTTACACGGTTATAACCTATAGATTAAATGTGAGATGGATGATTAATGAAAGCAATTATTATTATTATTATTATTATTATTATTATTATTATTATTATTATTAATAATAATAATAATAATAATAATAATAATAATAATAATAATAATAATAATAATAATAATAATAATAATAGTAGTAGTAGTAGTAATAGTTTTTAATGGGGACGTGAGCATCGAGGCCATTCGTCCCCGTCACGATCAACACCGAATTGCACTAATACAGATTGCCATAAACAAAAAGAACCCAAAAATCATCATCCCCACCCTTGCTCATTATAACATATTTATCCTAGTATCACCTGTCGCCAGAGCCTCATTAGCCTGCATTACAATGAACACAGCATCCGGGGTACACTATCAGTAAGTGAGGTTGGCATTTGGACACTCTCAAGGGAGCTCCTCTTACACCCCATACAAAGTGAATGATTTTCAAAGAATTTGCCGGATGAGAATACTGTGGGGGGAAAAACCGAAAAAAAAACATGGATATAATCTTCACCTTACTCTAATATGGCCGGAAATCAAATACGGGACTCCTCGCACGAGAGGTGAGCTCCCTATTACGTAGCTACCGTACCACTTTGGTTTGTAAGCGTTGAAAGGAAAAGAGAAAAGTATGTAAGATAAGAACTTACACCAAAGGCCAATTTTTGGACAGCGACAACTTAGTGATCGAGCTCCTTTCTGGTGCATGGGGTCCCTAGTTCAATCCCAGCTCGCGCTAAGTAAACTTTGTGATGTACAGAAACCGTATGCATACCTCTTCTCAGGTTCTTCCGTTTCCTACCACTTTCATTTCATCATTTTCATTCCTTACCATCATTACTGTCTTCTTACTCTCGGAGCCTAACCATGGAACGTTAAATTAAAAGGAGAAAGAAAAAAAACAACCTGTTTTCTTTTTATACATACTTATCAAACAATAGAGATTTCATCCTAGAAAGTAGAGTTACACAAACCTTCAAGTAAAGTCAGATGCAAAACAAAAATCTTCCCCGAACGAAGGGCGTAACCTCTATCGATAACTACCAGAAGCTAACATGTTTATACAATAGATAACGAAAGATTTGATTTGCCGGAGTCCGCGGTGGGTTAGTGGTAGACAGTTTACCTCTGATGCATGGGGTCCCTGGTTCGACCCAATGTTGTACCAACTGAGCTTTTGTGCTTTTGTTTCCTTGCTATTTCCTCGTTTCGTCCCTTCGTGAAGATTGACAACTATTCTATATTTTTCCTGTTTCACTAAATAGTTTTTAATTACAATCTAAGCTACATCTGAGTATAAGGAACGAAATTATTATTATTATTATTATTATTATTATTATTATTATTATTATTATTATTATTATTATTATTATTATTATTATTATTATTATTATTATTATTATTATTATTATTATTATTTTGCGCTTGAATTTTACTATTTCGCGCCCTTGTGCAACAAATAGGTTATAAATATACGACTTCTAATAATGTAGGCTGGGCTCGTCCTGGGTCTTGAATACTCCATTGCCGTTGGCGTATCCACAGGCATCGACGAAGATAAACTGTCACCACCTATTTCTTTTCCAACAGAGTTAGATTATAGCACACTCCCGCAACCTAGATAATAATAATAATAATAATAATAATAATAATAATAATAATAATAATAATAATAATAATAATAATAATAATAATAATAATAATAATAATAACAATAATACGAACTTTTATGCTGTATTCCAGGCACAAGACCCAATTATTTAGTGCAGCATTCCTCTAACTATGATCCTCTGATTAAGGCAATCCTTGAGGCCATTTAGGTTGTCTTAGATTGCACATTAGTTTAAGAAAGGAAGAAAGATTCAAATGAATTGCTTATCATATACTTTAATTTAGAATCTCAAAGAGATATACTTAGATTATACAAATATCAGATTGTACAATTTAACAAAGTATATATATATATATATATATATATATATATATATATAAAATCAGGGTCAACTCTAACATTTGTGAACAGGTGCATTTGCTCGGGACGGCAAAATCTGTCATAACTGTATTATTTAAAACAAACATTTCTTGTTGGAAACGGACCTCATGATGATGATAGTTAAATTTACTATATGTCCTATTTGAATACTACATTCATAAATCATGTTTAGGTCGCATTAGTTTAAGGTTACATAATCAGCGCTAAAGCAAATAGTCTAAACAAATCCCAGCATAAATTTCTTGATTGTAGTCAAATACAAGGACTCAATTCTCGAACAGTAGTGAATACCTGTTTCATTTAGTTAGTTATTACAGTTTTTTAAATATGAAAATAGTATTGTCTTTGTCACAAACAAGTTCCTTATCATTGAACGTGGAAACAAGTTTTTCTAAAAAAAAAAACAAACAAAAAAAAAACATGTATAAGGAAACTCAAGAAATAAAGACAAGAGAGCTAGTTGCACTGGAATTGCAAACTGATATATTGAGATTGAAGCTCGATATTGAATTATATAAAGAGGGATTACCATCCTTCCTTTACAGGTGTGTTTGCTTTACCTTTGACTAACATAATAGATTGTTATTTAAAGAAACAGACAGACAAAAGAAGTTTGTATTTTTAGTGTTTAGGCCTTTCTGAGTGCGAGTGCTTTTTCCCTCCCCTTCGTTGTTCATGATGGGGTAGCATACTTAAAATCGTTGCTTTTAAAATTTGGTCTTTCTGGAGAAAATGGGGCGGCAAATGATACCATTACAGGGGTGTCCAATTGCCTAGGGCCGGCACTGATTATAATAGTTTATAAAGATGTATTATTATAAAATATTCTTGATACTTCTGTTATTAAGAGTCTTCATCCCGGCGAAATTATAATACCGCTAATTTTACAGTAATTATGTGATATCTTCAAATAGATAAAAGATAATCGAAATGTGGTACAAGAGCGCCCTAGACAATAATATTTTACATGAGAAACCATTATCACGACTCACTTATCTGCTTTCGATTTCGAGCCATTTTGAAAATCGGCATTTATTTTCGCGTTTCTAAACAGCTGAAAACGGAAAGCCACTAGGTGACTTGTGATAACGGTACCTCACGCAAAATAATATTGTCTAGGGCGCTCTTGTTCCATATTTCAATTATCTTTTATCTATTTGATGATATCACATAATTACTGTAAAATTAGCGGTATTTTAATTTCGCCGGGATGAAGACTCTTAAGAAAAATACTATTAGCATTTTCTTCTAGTAATAGCAAAACAAAATTTGACAATTTTTATTAGTATTGGTTTTAAAATGTAAGTATACGTGTAAACCCCCAAAAGATTAAAAAGAGAACTAATACTTTTTTTCGAAGGGGACAAGAGTATTTGTGGGGACGCAGTGGCTCAGTGATACAGCACACAACTCTGGCATGTGGATCTCTGGTTCGATCCCAACTCGCACCAAGTACGGCATATGATGGACAAACATCGTTTACGCGGGTTTGTCGGGATTCTACTGTTTCCCCCATCACTTTCATTATTCCAACATTATCATCCACCGCATCGACATTGTCTGCCTTAACATCAGCATGTATTCGTGAGACGTTAAACTAAAAAAAATAATATTGATGTCTGTGGAACCTTCTGAATAATAAAAGTAGTTCCCACTTGTAAAGAGTTTGACACACGTTGGTTTAGTGCACTCAACGCAAAAACTTGCACCGGTCTTCTTTCCGTCTTTCTTGACCGATCCAATATTAAATCTATCTTTTTATTCAATATGAAATCTGTCTCTACGTAGCTGTAGAAACATCAAATAAATCTTGACTAAGACCCCCCAACAGGAATTCAACTTCGTATCATGCATACCGTTGTAAAGGGTACCAATCATGATGGTGATATTTAGGAGCTCACAATAAACTGAAATCTGGAAACACACACACACACACACACACACACACACACACACACACACACACACACACACACACACACACACACACACACACACACACACACACACACACACACACACACACACACACACACACACACACACACACACACACACACTTAGACAGGGAATCTTTATCTTATTGTTATTATGATAATACAGTATCCTGAGCTAAAATACAGTAAAATATAATTTTGACAAAAAAGTTAAATATTTGTAAATCGAAAAAATGTTTATGTGAATATATATATTGCTTGTGTTAATGCATATGTGTACAATCTACAGTAAAAATCTTACTCCTACATATTAGTTTAGAGAGCACGGTAGCTCAGTGGCAGAGCATTGACTCCTGGGGCGAGGGATCACTGATTCGATCCCTAGTCATTTGAATTTTGTGGTGGAAAACATTCACGTTTGCGAGTTCTCATGTTTCTTCCACATTTTCATGTTTCTTTCACAGTAATTTTTTGTCGTTAATCCATCTTCTTTAGCCTATAGAACCGATTTCCAACATTAGTGTTGCGGCACTCTAAGGTGCCGCGGAGCCCCGTTGAGGACAGGATCGGGTAAATTTCATACCGTACAGGAGGCCTAAAGTTTAGACTGTACATTACACATTTTATTTTTTATACCGTGACCATTTTAATAATAATTTGGGATTAATTTTGAGGCCCTGGTTGTGCGCATTGAGTTAAGTTTGTTGTCACTCAAAGAAAAAAGCTCGGAATCACTGGCCAGTGGAACGTATGTATTGGACGTAAAACAGAACGTTAAATATTATTTTAATGGACAACTTGGTAACAAACGGATTAAGTGGATATTATATTATTGTTTGATGTAGAAGACATGTGATTCTGCGTAATTTATTAGTTATATATTGCAATCAAAATGGCTTGTTTTTTTAAAAGTTATCAAAAAACCAACAAATAAGAGTAGATATACACTTTTGCAGGATGCTGAACCTTCATTCACACTGCATATCTGCAGTAAAGTACAATTTATTTTTTCATTAGTTTCCGTTTTCGATGATTTTCATTATTTTTTTTAAGTTTAACGTCCGTGTACAGGGTGGGCACAAAGTCGTGTTACCCCTGAAAATAAGTAACATAAACCACTAAACGTGCGTAAATAACTAGGAGGAAAGAACTGAATGACATGAACAAACAATGCTTGCGAGAAGTTTTATTAAGAATGGGAAACATTAAATCTCCAAAGTATCTGTCTGTTGATTGTCATTCTCATGACAAAGGATAATACGCCGCCAGGTTTTGTGCGACATTTTACACAACGTTGCAAATGTAACTCGACTGATAGCTTGTTTCACAGTTTCTGTCAGTTCGACAGTGGTAACGTAACGGTTTTGTGCACGATACTCTTTATGAACCCCCATAGGACATAATCACAGGTGGTGAGGACTGGACTTTGTGGTGGCCAGGCAAGCGGTGCGTCTAGATCCGTACTACCACGACCCATCCAACGCCCAGGAAAGACTTCTGTGAGATATTTGCGTACGGCATGGACATAATGGGCAGGTGCCCCATCATACATTAGCATTTATAAAGGTGTAACGGGATTTTGTGGCAACCCTATATATACTTCGAGGCTAAAGGGGACAGTGATGATGATGGTAATGAACGGAATAGTGGAATGAAGAAAGTTGGAGAACCCGGAGTATACTTACGTATAAAGTCACTTGGCACAAGTTAGGATCGAACCAGGTACCCTGCGCACAAGAAGTGAGCACTTTATCACTGATGTGCTACAGCTTCTTTGTTAGCTTTTGCATGAAGTTATTACATTGTCTGTAAATTTGCAACTTGCCATAAAAGATGTACTCCACTTATGTATTTGAAGATAGACATATTGAGGTTACCCATGAACCAAGTGGAGACAGAAATCTTCTCATACAAACAGATATACTTTCAGAGACGAGACGTTACTTTCATGACATCTATTTGAAGACGGGACAATCTCAACCTTCATCTCGTAGTCCTAATACGTGTGATACGTGTGATACTTCAGCCATTCTTTACAGTGAGTCAAATACCTGCAAAGATGCTTCTATCATCATTATTACTCTATGTATTCTGCTGTACTACGAGGTCTCTTGCTATAAAATTGAAAGCTTCCATGCACTATTTAAGATCTTCAGCTAACCATTCTCGTTTTCTCCATCATATCCAAACAAATTTGTTTTCTATTTTAAATTACTTTCAGCAGTGCTTTTTCTCTTTCACATTAATCCTAAATCTTCCTTACTATTCGTTTATATATCATTTATCAGTTGTATCATTTTCCCTATTCGCTATTTGTCTTTTCACCTTATCTAGGGCTCTCAGATTTTCAGACTCGTAAAGCTGCTCACCGAATGAAAATTACACTAAAATCTGCTACACATTATGAAAATGTACACTAGAAACCGCCACACCTTATAAATATTTCACTAAAGCTCGCCAAATCTTATGAAAATTTACACTAAAATCGGCATACTTTATGAATATTAGGATGAAACCAGGACATCTTGTAAAAAATTACCTAAGAACCGGCGTATAATATGAAAATTTACACTAAAAAACCGTTTACTTTATGAAAATTAGACGAAAAACTGGATCACCCGATAAAATTTTACCTAAGACCGGCATATCCTAATGAAAATTTACACGAGAAAGCGGCATAACTTACATGGCTCATGAAAATTAGGCTAAAAACCAGACATCTTATTAAAAATTCCTAAGAACTGGCATATGACAAAAATTTACACTAAAAATCCTTTTGCCTTATGAAAGTTACACGAAAAACTGGATCAACCTATAAAATTTAACAACATATTCTAATGAAAATTTACACTAAAAACCAGCATACCTTATGAAAATTAGGCTAAACACAACCGAACTATCTTATAAAAATTTACCTAAAACTGGCATATACTATGAAAAATCTATACTAAAAACCGGTATATCTTATAAAAATTAGATTAAAAACCAGATCGTCCTATAAAAGTTATCATTTATATTTTAGTCTAGTCATTTTTCCAAAACAAATTATTATAGCTGTAAATATAAAGAAAAACGTAAGTTGGATGAACCGGGGACTGATGTCGGGTTGATTCCCAGGGGGTTCCTTTATGGCTAAATAGTTCGTCTTTATTTGAGAGATTTGGGTTCAATTCACGATGGTCGCTCATGCAGTTCGGATTGCATAACAATTTATAGTTCAACGTTTCATATCTTCTTCGTACTGAGGAAAAAGAACACCAATCTAAGTGAACCAATTGGACTGATTCCCTTTACAGAATAAAAAAAAACTACAATTCATTCCAATGGTAAAAGTACCCACGGTTGGACTAATTTTTATTTGGCCTTCTTTTTATAATAATTTGGGGACGATGAATCCAATACAATTATTATATATTTTTAAATGCTCCCGTTTATGAGGTCCATAGGTATGAATATAAATATCCGAATTCTGAGGTCAGTTTTCTCGTCATCTCATGAACAAATATGTTTAAAGATAGTTCCACTGAATTCAGTGTTCTGTAATTATATTATAAAAAGCGGAATTACAAATTTATCCAAGGGTCGGCACTTTTACCATTGTTGACATTAGCCGTAGTTCAATTGTCTCAATTTTTTGAGGCTATTTTTATGCGATCTCATGGACAGATATGTTTAAAAATAATTCCATTTGGATGCAGCGTAATCAAATTAGGTTTAAAATCTCATTTAAAACTTGAACCAAGCGCACTATTGGCATAAACGAAAGATCTTCCTTCTTGGTTTCACTTCCCCTACTTCTTTGGCAACCAACAATACATCTCAGTGAAGCATGGTTGCATAAGAAATAGGCAAATGCACACCTCAGTTATCGATACCTTTTTCAAAATACATTTGAAATTTTAGATCTTTTTCCTTTGAGGAATACGCTAGCACATGAGCAATATAAAATTAAATCCATGAAATACAGTAATCCACAGCTGGTGTGCTGCAGCACACTGGTATGTCACTCAGTCACATAAAGTGTGTCGCGAAATTTTAGAATTTTAGAAAGTCATGAAGCGTTAATCAATTACAATCCGTTTTGAGACAAACTGTAACACTCAACACCCCCAGCGGCAGCAACAATGTTAAGCACTACGTAGGGTCAACAAATTTATCATCATTATAGGTGTTCTGCCAATATTGGAAGGTCACTTGCCGGAAATGAGAAGGTTCCATGCTGGTATACGGACAAAATCTCGCGGCCGAAACATCGCCGCCCAAAATCTCGCCGGCCAAAACCTCGCGGGACAAAATCTCGCCGGGCCAAAACCTCGCGTGGCCAAAATCTCGCCGCCCAAAATCTCGCGTGGCCAAAACCTCGCCGGCCAAAACCTCGCGGGACAAAATCTCGCCGGGCCAAAACCTCGCTGGCCAGAACCTCGCCGCCCAAAACCTCGCGTGGCCAAAACCTCGCCGCCCAAAACCTCGCGGGACAAAATCTCGCCGGGCCAAAACCTCGCCGCCCAAAATCTCGCCGGGCCAAAACCTCGCCGCGAATGAAACTTTTCTTTAAAATTTACCCAATGTGTTTCCTAATATGCAATTCCACATTACAAATAATAATGATAATAATAATAAGAAGAAGAAGAAGAAAAAGAAGATACAAAACATCGTGTGCGTGGGCTTTCTAGGGTTATTCCCGTTTCCTCCCACTTTCTTTATTCGATCATTTCCTTCATCCTGGTCATCTACGTCTCCTTTAACCTATAGCACATAATCAAGGGACGTCGTAAAAACTCATATGTTATTTCATACTTTCATAAATATTATTAGATTTTTAAGTTTTTTGATGTTCCGAAGTTCACGAAACTAACCTCGTTAGTTGTCATTACTTTCCTTATGCAGACTTTCTTTCTCTATAACTAGTTTAAAAACATCCTGTCGCCCTACCTTTACATTGAAATCCTCTAATACAGAAACAGAATTTTCATATGGTATCGCAGGACTTGGTCAAATACCCGTGATACTTCTTCTGAAACAGCGTCTTTTATACCGTCATCCTTATCATCTGTTGGAACATTTACATTTCGGTCAGGCGAGATTTTGGGTATGGTGATATTTTGGGGCGAGGTTTTGACCCGGCGAGATTTTGGCCCGCGAGGTTTTGGGTGGCGAGGTTTTGGACAGGCGAGCTTTTGGCTCCGCGAGATTTTGGCCCGCGACGTTTTGGGCGGCGAGGTTTTGGCCCGGCGAGATTTTGTCCCGCGAGGTTTTGGGCGGCGAGGTTTTGGCCAGGCGAGGTTTCGGCGTGGCGAGATT
This sequence comes from Thermobia domestica, assembly GCF_964235325.1. NCBI lineage: Eukaryota > Metazoa > Arthropoda > Insecta > Zygentoma > Lepismatidae > Thermobia > Thermobia domestica. Next base: position 33,819,532 of record NC_137454.1, read on the forward strand.
TTGGGCCGCGAGGTTTTGGGAGGCGAGGTTTTGGCCAGGCGAGGTTTTGGTCCGCGAGGTTGTCGCCGCGAGGTTCTGGCCGCGAGGTTTTGTACCCAAACCTCCATGCTCTACGGTCTTCCGTTAACCTCTTTAAGTACCGGTACGATTTTTCCGTTTCGATATCGTCCATTAATTGTAGTTTCCCTCGCCCTCTCCCTTTTTCTTCTGCCACCTTACGCTTTGACACGTCCCTCATGATATAGTTCCTTCTTAGCCAATGTCCCAACCAAGTTCTCTTCCTCTTCTTAACAATGTCCAAAATTGTTCTCTTTCTCTCCCCCACAAGTCCCTCTTATTTTCTGACAAGGCCATGCACTGATAGTTTCTAAGGAGAAAAAATAAATAAACTATTTCTAACATCCTCTCATTCGTTTTTCCTCTCGACATGGCTAATTCTGTCCATTCTTCTCCACACCCACATTTCGAATGCTTCCAATCGTTTTTCATCATTTTTGTGTAATGTCCATGTTTCTGATCCTTTCAGAACAATATTCCACACGAAGCATTTTATGAGTCCTTTTCTCAAATCTTTATTCAAGGTCTCACAAAATAGACTTTTCTTCCTTATAAAGGCTCCTTTCCCCATTCCTATCGTTGCTTTTATTTCATCTTCACATTTCATATTATCACTAATAATACTACCCAGGTATAGAAAAATAGTCGCCTGTTCTATTTTTCCTCTTCTACTTGTATATTTGACACCGACCACTTCGTTCCAATCGTCTTTCGAACATCCATTTTCATCCCATATTCTTCACAGCCTTTCCTCAAGTTCTCTAACATAGTCTTACATTACTATAATTCATATGATTATTGATTGAAAATGAAACAAGTGAATGATGCTTTGGGTGTTCAGTGATAGTTTGTCATTAGTCAAAAAAGTTTGGGAACAATTGACCCTAAATAATACTTCACAAAGAATAGAAGTCAAGGGTCTACTCCAAAAGCGAACAATCGCTAACCAGTTCTGCGTGTAGTGTTGGATGTTACATTTGTTTTGAATGCAACAATTGTTCTCCATTTAATTAGATGATTTGTGTATTGATTTACTTGAGCAGCTCGGACGAACATAATGCTAAAAGCACCATTGCCGGTGAAACTAAGTTATTAGGTGGGACAGGTTGGGATCGAATCATAGAACAGTATGTAGGTAGTTTAATTTTGGGAATGTGCCTGTAGATGGCAGGAGAAGCTTGTTTGGTATGTGTTATTGCATGGGAATGGTCAGTCTTCTTTTCAAATGTACTTGAAAGTTAGAAAATGTGACATATCACTATGTTCGCCCGAGCCGCTCATTTCATAAAAGGGCATACGTAACACTTGATAACAAACAGGCCTTTTTACACACTAAAACGTACAGTAATTGAAGGATATTAGTTGGCTAAATTATGAAAAGCAATAACCCTCTGTTGTGCATAAACACAAGGTTCCACGATTGTGCCTGTTACACTAAAAGAGTTGGTGATTAAAGCAAGTGAATGATGATGGAAAAATTGGTGGAATGAGAAAGTGGGAGGTAACGGGTGTACCCAAGAAAGCCCACGAACACGATGTTGTCCCCCACAAACTTACTTGGCCAGGAACCGAACCAGGGACCAGACGCACCACAGGTAAGCGCTCTACTACTGAGCTACCGTGGCCCCCACGAAGTGACTACTAAATTACTACTAATAAAAATAACCCAATAGCACGTATGCATGTATAAATAACAGTACTCTATCAATAAAATATAGTCGAATATTGGCTTTTGATATGACGATATGAACTACACCTGAAGAATAGGAGCACAGTGGCTCAGTGGTAAAACATCTATGGTGTGAGAGGACCCTAGTTAGGACCCAGACTAGATGAGTTTGAGGTGGACTATATCGTGTCTAACAAGGGAACATCTTATATTGATAGTAGCGTTGCCCAATCAAACAATGTGCAATCGATAGAGGAGTGAAGAAAAGTGAGAAATCCAAAGTTTTATGGGCCGACACACAAAAACACAGGAGATACGGAGGAAAGAAGGATCTAGAATCATGTGAAGATAGCAATGCAAAAGATACACTGACACAAAAAGAACTTCAAAATGATTAAAGTAATCAAAATGGCATTTATACAACAGTATAGTAAGCAAACATTGTACGCACAGACATGCTCAATAACATCATATGTAATGCAGTCTTACCAACTGAGCACAAAATAAAGTTGTTAGATGCTAGAACCATACCTGTGAAGTCATGATGCACAGTGTTGCCAACGTTTGAAAATAGGTCTATATGAATTTCTATATGAATCTCGGATTTAGAAGAGAACATACAGTACAAGATTCAAACTAATTAAAACCAAAATATGAGACCATAAACAAGAATATAATCACTGAAGTACGAAAAAAAGGGACGAAGCACAGTGTCGAAGTAGGTTTGCCCAAGTGGAAAATCAGAATAGTATCAAACACAACACACAAAACTGAAATGATGCATGCTCTTGGATTGACAATTGATTAGCAGGCTTACTTTTCTCATGCACGTAATTTTGTATCACTTCACACATTATTGGTAGTCAATTTTTCAGAGTTGCTGTTGATAAAGCAGTCCGCAGTGTGTTGATACTATATGTACTCTTCTACAACCGAGATTCATGTAGGAATTCATATATGCCTATCTTCAAATGTTAGCAACACTGTACATAATGACTTCACAGATATGGTTCTAGCATCTAACAACTTCATTTTGTGCTCAGATGGCAACACTGCATTACATATGATGTTATTGAGCATGTCTGTGGGTACAATGATTGCTTACTATACTGTTGTGTAAATGTCATTTTGATTACTTTAATCATTTTGAAGTTCTTTCTGTGTCAGTGTATCTTTTGCATTGCTATCTTCACATGATTCTAGTTCCTTCTTTCCTGTGTATCACCTGTGTTTTTGTGTGTCGGTCCGTAAAACTTTTGGATTTCTCCCTTCTCTTCACTCCCCTATCGATTGCACATTATTTGATTGGGCAATGCTACTATCAATATAAGATGTTCCCTTGACTATAAATATAAGAAAGATATAAGGTTTTCTCGAGGTTCTTCCGTTTCCTCCCAACATTCTCATTCCATCAGTTCTTTCGACAATCATTAATGATTCTATAATCGAAAAAATTCATTTTTCATTTACATATTGACGAAAAATGTACCTATTTTTTATAGTTTTTTGAAGTTCTTTTATAGTTTAGAAGAATTTTCTTATTTTATAAAAACCCTTATTTAATGTTCCATGGCATGCTTCGAGGTTTAGGGAAGTGTTGATGATGACAATGAAAGAAATAGTGGAGTGATGTAAGTGGAAGAAAATGGGAGAACCTCGAAAAAACACTCATGCAGTGTTTATCCAACACAAAGCTCAGTTGGCGCGAGCTGCGATCCAACTAGAGATCCCTACGCACCAGAAATGGGCGCTCTATTGCTTAACCACTGCGTCTTAGATATATATTTTTACAGAATTTCAATTTAAAAAGTTGTTTATTATCTTAAAATTTTGTGATGAACAAATTCCCTTTGAACCAGGGCGCGAAATTTCCGATCGTCAATTCTTGGATGGAGACCAAATATTTTAGATGGTGACAGGCATTTAGGCTTTATTTTCTTTGTCTCGAAAAACTATCCAACAATCTTCCTTATCTGTCTAGTAGATTTAGACTTGAAATTTCATGCCCAGATTGTAAAACCCATTGTAAATACACCTCGACCTATCTGGTTTTGCATCACGTTCTGTATGTACCTTATAGAACAATTGAAGTTAATAGAAAATGAGGACTTTTCTGTCTTTTAAAATTATTTCTCCTGTTTTATTTTTCACAAACGTTTTTTTCAAGTTAACATTTCCTACCACATTAAATGCTACATATTTAGATGTTTCCATGTGCAGTAGTTCTACAGCGATCTTTTCATTTTCATTCAGAAATAACTCTGTCTAATGTGGTCCCGAAATTATGCTATTCTTCTTTTTTGTCTTCGTATATTTTGTTTGTACACCCTGGGACGACAGTTTGATCTTAACTGACGTTTTAATCAGTCGCCTTTTTTCGTTTTAACTACGAGTGCTTGGTTTAGGGATGGCCAAAATTTTCCGGAATCCGTATTTCTGAATCGGATGTTTTACTTTCCGGATTTCGGAAAAATTCCGGAAATGGGAAAAATTTGGAATTCGGAAACATCCGAAATTCGGAAAAATTCCAGAATTCGGAAAATTCCGAAAATCGGAAAAATTCCGGAATTCGGAAAAAATCCGAAATTCGAAAAAAATATAGAATTCGGAAAAAATCCGGAATTCGGAATTATTCCGGAATTCGGAAAGTAAAAAATTCTAGAATTGGCCGTTCCTAGTTGGTAGCTGTTAAAATAAAAAATTACCCTATAATGAATATATACTGTAACTTGTATTAGTTTCTTGTAGTTGGATATGTCTTATCACTTAGGTAGAGAATTGCTACTGAAGTTATTTACTCCTTTGTTAGGAAGGTGTTATTTTCACAAACAAAAAAGTCGCCGGTATGTCTCAAACATTATCGTGTTCCCACCTGCAGCTGCTCCAAGAGTAGTTCAGTAGGATGTCTGTACTATTTGTTCGAATTTCGTGCGCCTAGTATTGCCCGCAGTAACACATCGGAGCATTTGCTAGTAAGAAGTATAAATGAATCGGTATTTGTCAGTCAATATCATACATATTTTCATTTGTTTCTCCTTTCTGGACTCTGTATGGATACAGCTATAATTTAAAGTTAAAACAATATTAAAATAAAATGAAAATGAAATTAAGTATTTCAGTTTAACATCTCATGATAATGCTCTTTAGGCTAAGGGAGACGATGATTTTAGGGCAAGTGAACGATGATAGAAAAGTTTGCTAGAATGAAAATGTGGGAGTAAACGGAGTTAAATCCGAGCAAACCTACAGACACGATGTTGTCCATCACAAACTTGCGAGGTCGGAGATCGAACCAGAGACCCCACTCATCAGAGGTAAGCGCTGTACCACTGAGTCACCGTTTGCCCCTGAAACAATATTGATAAACAACATTTACAGATAAGAAAACCATATTTTCATAGTAAATGATAACCGTGTTCATACAAATTATGTATATAAAAGCAGTAAAACTCTATAGTCGTAAAATTATTGATTGACGTTTTAACAAATACCGATTTCAACACAAAGTCAAATGTTCAAGAACTGCACACAGAGGAAAAGTTACGTGTGATTTGTGTGCAGTCGTTCTTTCAGAAAAATAAATGTTCCGGGGGGCACACTTAGTATTCCGGAGGGGCACTGCTGGTACTATTCTATTTATTATTGTTTTATAGACGTATTATTTTGGTCTCCTCCGGGGGGCACTCTCAGAGTTCCGGAAGGGGGCAGTGTCCCTGCAAAACATGTTTGGAAGAAACACTGTTTGTGTGTATGTGTATGTAAGTGTGTGTGTGTGTGCGTGTGCTTTACTATAAAATATCAGGGAAGAAGGCTGCATAAATGAAGAAGAAAAAGATTTTTTTTACAATCCCAATATTTTTTAAAAAACGATAGTTTAAAGATCTGTAAAATTATGTCTTTACACTTCGATGACCCAAACTCATTTCAAACTGGCCTTAATATTTAATTTAGAAGCGAAGTTACTATCTATCCCTCAAGGAATATGAATTACAGGACCATGCCGGTTTTGGTAGGAGAGAGTTCACACAGTAGACACCTTCATAATAAATCTATTTGACATCTCCATTGGCGCAAATTTAAATGTTGCGGTTAAAACACCTCCCTTATTCTTGAATGATCAAGTGATTTTATAGCCCAATAAGTAACTCAAGCCTTAGAAATACAAAAAGGAATAAACACAAAAAGATAGAAAGTAAGATAACTAACAAAATAATATAAATATAAATATTTTATTAATATTAAATATATTTTAACAAGAGTTATCATGGAAAATGATTCTTTAAATAAAGTTAGAGTATCTAAGCTGTGATTTGTGTTAGGCCTAATGTGAATAAGGCACCAAATCTTAGCTTTCCTTCTTTGTTGACTTCTATCTTTTCATCAACAGCAGTATTCCCTCAAAATAGAATAACTTCTCTCTTCCCAAATATCTTCTCACTATACCAATAAGATTCCATGAGTTCTAAACTCAAAACACATTTAATGCTATATGGTTCCCACACACACCAGTCAAAAGCGTGAAACTATACATTAGGGTGGGCCGAAAATGGCCGAAAAAAAAATTTTTTAGAAAATTAAGATTGAGTACCGTGCAAAAGTTGTATAATGTTATATTATGTTTCCTTACCAAAACAGAGCCGGATTAAAAGATATTTAACCGGGCCCCGGGGGCCCCAAAGAACGTTAATTTTGAAAAAAAAAAATAGCCAGCAATATAAAATATTATTAAAATATATTTTTTAGAAAGTTAAGTTTGAGTACCATGCAAAAGTTGTATAATATTACGTTATGTTTCTTCACCAAAATAGAGCCGGATAAAAAAATATTTAACCGGGCCCCGGGGGCCCGAAAGAACGCTAATTTAAAAAAAAAATGTAGCCAGCAATGAAAATATTATTAAGATATATTTTTAGAAAGTTAAGTTTCAGTACCGTGCAAAAGTTGTATAATGTTATATTATGTTTCCTCAGCAAAACAGAGCCGGATTAAAAGATATTTAACCGGGCCCCGTGGGCCCCAAAGAACGTTAATTTTGAAAAAAATAGTTGCGAGTAGTGAAAATATTGAAATATTTTTTAGAAAGTTACGTTTGAGTACCATGCAAAAGTTGTATAATATTATGTTTCTTCACTAAAATAGAGCCGAATTAAAAGATATTTAACCGGGCCCCGGGGGCCCGAAAGAACGGTAATTTTGAAAAAAAAAAAGCCAGCAATGAAAATATTATTAAAATATATTTTTAGAAAGTTAAGTTTCAGTACCGTGCAAAAGTTGTATAATGTTATATTATGTTTCCTCAGCAAAACATCCGGATTAAAATATATTTAACCGGGCCCCGGGGGCCCCAAAGAACGTTAATTTTGAAAAAAATAGTTGTGAATAGTGAAAATATTATTGAAATATATGTTTTTAGAAAGTTTGAGTACCGTGCAAAATTTATAATGTCATGTTTCCTTACCAAAACAGAGCCGGATAAAAAGATATTTAACCGGGCCCCGGGAGCCCAAAAGAACGTAAATGCTGAAAAAATATGGTTGTGAGTAGTGAAAATATTATTGAAATATTTGTTTTCAGAAAATTAAGTTTGAGTACCGTGCAAAAGTTGTATAATGCTATGTTTCTTCCCCAAAACAGAGGCAGATAAAAATATTTCACCAGGCCCTGCGGGTCCGAAAAGTGTTATTATTTTTTTTAATATATATACCATTATTTTAAGTATGTATAGAAAATTGGTTAAGATTCCTAATACTTTAACTTGACCCCAGGATTTTAAATGTTCTGATCTGATGTGCAGCTCTTCGCCTGATTGGTGTTTAGTAGATATAATAGTACGGACACAAATACATAAGGTAAGGTTGAAAAATTGACCAACAAACACCAAACCAGCGCAGAACTCATCACGTGGAGATGGCTACACAGCGAGTTCCTCTTACTTAAAGCTCCTTAGCGGAATCTCGGAACAAAATATTGAGAGTTATGTCCGAAGCTTGGTAGATACTTTCGTGCTTCCAGTTTTGCGCGAATATAACCGTCTCGTGCAGCACTACCGCATACTCCTGAAGAAGTTTCTGTTACTACCTTTAGACACTTCTCCAAAGCCTGCGTGTGGAAGGGGAACGTGACAAACTGAAACCTCCTCTTTTCCACAATAATTTCGGTTGGTTCTTCTATTGATACGTTAGCCGAAATTGGAGGTTTCGTTACTATTACTTCTGACCAATCGGTCAAATCGATATAATTCGCATATGCTTCAGTGCTTTGCCTATTGCAATTGTCAATTAGAACTATAGTTTGGTATTTTCGGCCATCAAAATAGAGACCCTTAAAATTAGTAGCTTTACACTGTAAACGGTTTCTTTTTTCTTTTTCTTTTTCTTTTTTGCTAGTTTCGTACGGATTTTGTTTTTATCTACTACCTTGTCTTAGTTTTGTTCAGTAAATTCATATCTTCTAAAACAGCGGATACAATTTTAGCAGCCGACCTATTCGATATACCTGTTAAATCTTTTGCGGTACTCATTTGTTTAGGGCTCACTATTGTTTATTTAGGTTTACTTTAGATTTTATTCTCTAAACGATTGCTCCATGTGAACTCTTCATCGTCTGAATTCGGGGTGGAAGCGCTTAATGTATGTTCCAAGTACGGGACTGAGGCTAACGATTGTAACCCTCTTGTAATTGGTACCGTAGCATCATAATCGATCTATGTGTCATGCTTTCTTTTGAGCCTATGGGTTTCTGCTTCATCTACATTGCGACTCGTCATCTGTCTCTAATTTCTCTGATCTAATATGAGCTCCTACTCCAAAAGCGGTATATAATTTGATTTACCACACTTACAGGTTAATCTATCGCAGCATTTGCAAGAGAAAATATCACATAACTTCTGAGCACCGTTCTTAAATTTCTTTAATTTGGCTCTTAATGGGGTATATCTCATTTCTTAATGGGGTTAATGATAGTTTTGCATTTTGAGTTGTAATTCAAAATCATATGCTTAATTCGAAGTCAAGACAATACAGGAAGAGAGGCTCGCAGCCATATTGTTTCTAGTTTATTTGAATTCAGCAATGTAAGCGCTGTCTTCGGAAAGCCAGTGTTATGTATTTTGCATCCAGATGCGAAAAAGTGATATTCTCTTAAAGTTTGAGAGTTCTAAGATGGGCTCAACACAAAGGTTTTTCGTGTGTTAATATGGTATTTATGAAAGTTAGTTAAGCTCTTAATAGTTATTTGCGTATATTGAAACCATGTATTTCATATTTTATGTATTAATAGTATTGTCTGGTAAAATGTTCTTATTACCTAAAACCATTTTATTTGAACAAAAAATTGGGAACTTTAGGGCCACGGGGGCCCGGTTAAATATTGTTTTAAAATCAATATATTTGACATGGCTTCATTTCGTACCAATGCACAACTTTTGATAACTACTCAATCCTGAATATCTGAAAAAAATTTTTTCGGCCCACCCTACTATACATGCTATATTACTGACACATTCTTACCACAAGCCAGAAACTATAACAGTTATATTACTGACCCATACTTACCACAAGCGTGAAACAAGTAATGTTATGTTAGTGCCAGAGATATGGACCATAAATCTGAAACTATGTCTGGCTACTTGGGAAAATAAACAATAAGTACTTAGAAACTGTATTTTTTTTAAAAAAAATCATCAATATATTGAGATGAATCTTTTCGTTTGTTAGAAGTAGTAAGTTAGGATAGGTAGGCTTGGTAAGAAATATTATAGTAGTAAGCACATGCCTTAGCGGAGGCGAGTGAGCATTATATTGTGGGAAACAGATTCTGAGAGCCAACCAGATAATTAACCAGAAAGCTTGAAGTACTTCCGTAGCCTGCCAATTAGATCTTACTTAGTTGAAGTCCACCTGAGTAAAGTATTGTCTGTTAATTTCTTCTTGCGTATAACAGTAATATTGGAGCCAGTTGATTACACATTTGTGCTCCTGGATCCCTGGCCCAGAATCAATGACCTAGGGATACCTAGGACCACCTCTTTAAATTTTGGCAATGGATACGTTGGCCCATCTTCTCAAATTTTGGGAGAGGTACATAGGACCATTTCTTGAATTTTGGGAGGGGTACATAAGGTTACTCCTTAAATTTGGGAATTGTCAAAAAACAAAATTTAGTAAACGTTCTCTAGGAATCAAATATATATCACTGTAAATTTGAGTGGCTCACATTGCTCCCTTTTATGTGTATAAAATTGCCAAAATTTCAAACTTGGAGGTTTTTGACCTATTTTATTCCCTTAATTGAGAATTTATCAGGTTATATGGTTAATAGTTAAATATAAAGATCCTTTCTCGTTCATAAGGCATGGGGATAGTAACGCACCTTTGTTAAATTTTGGAAAATGAAATGAAATGAAATCTTTAAGTTTTACGTCCAACGGGTAGGCTAAAGGAAACGTGGATGATGAATGAAGTGGTGGAATGACTAAAGTGAGAAGAAACGGGAGAACCTCGACAAAACCCACGCACACGGGTTAAATTTAGGGAAAGATGCATAGGCCAACCTTTTAAATTTGGAACTTGACAACAATATACAAGGTGTGTGAGAAAAGTAATGAGACTGGCAACACTGCGGACGATCTGGCAACGTTGTGTCTACCGGCCTGTACTAGACCGGTTTGTTGATCCCTTCCACTTCCTCAGTCCGAGTTACAACTCCGTACAGCTAACACATTATTTTTGACAGCACCATCAGTGAAGATGTGTTTTTGTTGTGTGTTACAGAAATGGAGCATCGGATCTAGAGCAACGTTGTGCAATAAAGTTTTGTGCTAAACTTGGTGAATCCGCGAGTGTGATTTTTGAAAAGTTGAAACAGACCTATGGGGAACATTGCTTATCAAGAGCACAAGTTTTCCGCTGGCACAAATCATTTTTGGAAGGCCGAGAACACGTTGAAGATGAACTTCGCTCAGGGAGACCTTCAACTTCAAAAACTGACGAAAACGTTGAACGTGTGGGGGATCTTGTGAGATAAGACCGTCGAGTAACAATAAGGATGATGAGTGAACAGTTAAATTTAAACACTTTCACCGTACAACAAATTTTGATAGATGATTTGAACATACGAAAGATTTGTGCCAAAATGGTGCCTGGAAACCTTACTACTGAACAGAAGGGCAATCGAAAAAACGTGTGCGTTGATCTTGAGAGGACTGCAAACGACCAAGAATTCTTCAATTGTGTGATCACGGGTATGAATCCTGGATATTTTAGTACGATCCTGAAACAAAACGGCAAAGCGAAGAGTGGCACACTCCGTCATCTCCTCGGCTGAAGAAATGTCGTATGAGCAAATCAAAGATCAAGACGATGCAGATTTGTTTTTTTGACAGTAAGGGCATCGTACACAAAGAATTTGTTCCACTAGAACAAACTGTAAACCAAGTGTTTTATAAAAGTGTCCTTGAAAGGATCAGGAAAAGAGTGATTCGTGTGAGACCAGACATTGCAGACAAGTCACAAAGTCCTTGTGACTTTTTCCTTTTCCCGAAATTGAAACGTCCTAAAAAGAAGTCATTTTGGAACTCTGGAGAACATTCAAAAGACTGGGACCGACTAGTTAAAAGACATACCAGTTAAAGACTTCCAGCGCTGCTTCCAAGAGTGGGAACAACGACTCCGCCGGTGCATAGCTGCCCAAGGGAACTACTTTGAAGGGGACAACACTATTGTTTGAAAAACATAAAAACTTTAGTTTGTACAAAATCAGTCTCATTACTTTTCTAACACACCTCGTATATTGTAAATTTCGCTAGGACTCGAATATATATTTCTGTAAATTTGGTTGGCCGTAATACTGCTACACGAATGCAAAACACGTTACCCTTATTCCATATTCTGTACATCTACGACTAGCAAAGACAGACACAAACTTTTACGCTCTACTAAACCGTTAATCATTGAAATATTGAACACTTTGTAACCTTTCAAAGTATGCTATCTATAACTATTGAAAGTTTCATAGAATGACTTTGTTAGTCTGTCGACAGGTATCAGAACATAAGCCATAAGAGATACACTTCCTTGATTTGAGTCCAAGGTCCTAAGAATAGCTTCCACTTCTGCCTTTATATTTTGATTGTAACAAAAGTGTATAGATTGAACCACTTCAAACTTCAGTATTGGATCACCATAAAACAAAACAGGAAGACATCGCGAAGATTTTTTCTTTTATATGGATTCAGTGTTCCAGGAATAGGATTCACTCATTTACATGGATTCAGTATTCCAGAAATAGGTTTCATTTTTTATATGGCTTTAGTGTTCTAGGAAGAGGTACCATTCTTTTATGTGGATTCAGCGTTCCACGGGTAAGGTTCCATTCTTTTATATGGATTCAGTGTTCCAGGAATAGGTTATTTTCATATGGATTCAGTATTCCAGGAAGAGGTTCCATTCTTTTATATGGATTCAGCGTTCCAGGAAGAGGTTATATTTTATATTAATTCAGCGTTCCACGAGTAAGGTTACATTCTTTTATATGGATTCAGTGTTCCAGGAATATGTTATTTTTTATATGGATTCAGTATTCAAGGAAGAGGTTCCATTCTTTTATATGGATTCAGCGTTTCAGGAAAAGGTTACATTTTAGATGAATTCAGCGTTCCACGAATAAGGTTCCATTCTTTTATATGGATTCAGTGTTCCATGAATATGTTATTTTTATATGGATTCAGTATTCCAGGAAGAGGTTACATTTTATATGAATTCAGCGTTCCAGGAATAGGTTTCATGCCCGTCATTTTTAAATTGAAATCAGGAGCAGTCGTGGTAACCACTTCTGTGTACAAAATTGAGTCCTGATATAGCAAAATTGGTAAGAAATTGTTTTCTAATGTAGATTCAAAATTCGTTCCAAGTATATATTCCATCTGCGTCTTGTACATTTCTTAAAACCGGAAATGGTAGCTGGATCACTCTGTTTCTCATTTCCCGGAAATCAAAATCGGTTAAGAGGTAGTGAGATGCAACATCCTAAGTAGAGTTTTTGCGAGGCAAACATTAAAGCCATCTCGTCTCGGACAGATGTGACAGTGATGTCTCATCTTGAAAACTGTCTCTGTTTCTATTAGAAGTGCTCTGTTTCATCTCGTATTTCATCACAAGAATTCTGTCTTGTTTCGTCTCGAAAACATGTCGTGAAAATGATGTTTTAAAGACTGTATGTTTTTCTACTGAAAGAGGTATGTTTCATCCCGAATCTCGTCACGAGAAACTTGTCTTGTCTCGTCTTGAAAAAAGTTTCGTAAAAATGATGTCTCGTCTTGGAAACTCTTTATCTGCTTCTATTGGAAGAACTTTCTTTCATCTTGTAACTTGTCACGGAAATTCTGCCTATTCCGTCTCAAATAGGTGTCATGGAAGGGATGTCTTGTGTTGGAAACTCATCTGTTTCCACTGGAAGAGCTTAATATTGAAGTCAACGAAAGTACCACAATGGGAAATGAAAATTACTTGATTTGGCGGAGAACGTCTTGTAAAACATTTAATTAACTAACTTATTGTTTTCATTCTTGGCAAGGGTTTAAACATATGTTTGTTAGCAAATATTTTACAAAACCCTAAATTATCCAAATATTTTCAAACTTTTAATCAATTACAAGTTCTCTTAGTACATATATGTTTGAAAACCTTAACTAACTATAAGTTTTTAAATAAACGTTTAAACATTTGAACGTTGGGTTTGAAATATTATTAGTTACTTAAATATTTGTTGATGCAAAATCTACATATTAACTATAAGTTTTCTTAGTAAAATTTGAATGTTGGATAACGGTTTTGAGAAACATTTTATAAAATACAATTAACTATAAGTTTACTTTGTAAACGTTTAAATGATTTAATATCGATTAACGTTTTGCGAAACGTTAAACCACAAGTTCTCTTGGTAAACGCTAAATGTTTCGGTGTTAGTTAACGTTTAATTATCTGAGGATTTTGTGAAACGTTTAGCTAACTGTACATTTTTTAGTAAGCGTTTGAATTTTAGTTAATATTTCATGAAACGTTTAAGTAATTCCAAATTTTGTTATTAAATCTTCAATCATTTGTATGTTAATGAACACTTAATTATCTAAGGATTTTGAGAAAACTTTCAGATAACGTACATATTTTCTTAGTAAACTATGTAATGTTGCGATTATCAGAAAAAAGTTTTCTTACTTCTAAACGTTGAGCCATTTTTATTTAAGCGTTTATTGAGTATATTAAAATTTTTACTAAACATATCTCATAAGGTATTTAGTTTATTAAATGTTTGTGAATGTCGTTCGTCCGTCCATTTATAATGTTTAAATGTGTCATTAGATGAATGTTCCGTATCCCGATCTCTAACACAAATGGACGTGCATATAAATTATTTTTGTTCTAAATATTCAATTTACTTAGGTGCTTACAATAAATAAAGGACAAATACAGGGTGTTAAAAAAATGTGTTACAATTTTGGGAACAAATTCCTGACATCAAAATAAAAAAAAAGTTCATATGGACCTGTTCTCAAAAGTGGATAGTTTCAGAGTTATAGGATGCCGGAAACGTGAAATAAGTGAACTTTAAAAGTTCATACCTTCACCGCTATGGAACCTATCGTAGTCGGGTAAAGATATCACTGAGGAACTGGTATGTGAACTATCCAAATATCCATGTTTAAGAATGCTCAAGTACATGCACACCAGCGTTTAGAGAGGTAGGTGGAGAGTGTTCAAGTACTCCTGAACAGCCTCTCTAAAAATGATTATGCAAGTATCGGGGATTCTGAAAGATGGATATTTGGATAGTACACATATTAGTTCTTCAGTGACCCAACTACGATCGGTCCTATAGTAGTGAAACTATGGATCTTTAATAACACGTTAGCTGCCAATGGTGAATTTTGTTGTTCACCGGTAGAGTGCCAAGCGTACTTACTTACATTATTCATGTTTTGTTCATATTTTTTTAAAACATAATATTAATATTGAAACATAATCTAAGGCAAGGTATTGAGTCCGCGTGCATAAAAGTAGGGAGTCCCATCGGACTTACGTGTGTATATTTTGTTTATGGGCAAGAGGATAAATTACAGCTGAACTGGCAACTCTGTTAGAAAGTTACTTGTTTATTACTACATGTGCAGAAGTGAGAAGTGTGGATAATATTCATCTTGTTTTTAGTGCTAATAAGTAGTATCTTTATGCAATGAAAAACGAAGAAATATGCGCAGAACTCGATCTCATTAGTAATAGCAGTGTAGTAATCTGGACTTTTCTGAAAATTCAGCAAATGAGAGGGACACTGACATCTTGTGAAAATAAATTAGAATAAATAATGAATCCATTGTTAAACTTTTTAACATGTCATTGAAAAAGCAACACATAGGTCCGATCGGGTCTACAAAAGCAGCAAATTGCTTGTTACTTGGTATTTAGCGCCCCCTAGCGGCGATAATAATCAATATCAAAGACCAAAACCTACAGTGTAAATTTCTCATATATTATGTGTAATAGAAGTACTACAGTTTATTAACAGTAGAGACAGGATTTTTACAATACAAGTACTCTAACGTCAATTCGACGAATTAGAAGTTGTTCGGTCTGATCGGACCTACAAGAACATTTTCTTAGATCACTCCAGTAGGTCCGATCGGACCCACATGGCAGCTAACGTGTTAAAGTTCATTTTCTCACGTTTTCGACACCCTATAAGTACAAAACTATACACGTCCGACCAGAGGCTCGTATAAACTTTTTTCTTACTTTAATGTGAGGAATCTATTCTTAAAACATTGTAAGAAATTTTTGTAACACCCTGTAACTAAATTCAAAGAACTAACCAATAGTTTAAGGAGTGAATGACATTATTTTCTAACTAACCCCAGTTGATAACTATTTTCATCTATTATTTGATGCAACTACATTAATTTGAATCTATTGTGAACAGGGTAACTGCCGTAAGAGAAGAAAAATTTGCAACAGTTGTCACTGACCCTGTCAGTTGCCTGTTGTAATTGCTGTTGGAGAAGTTTATACACAAACTGGAAATATGACTGGCGCCGTCGCATTGTCAGCGGTGAGTATAGGCAAGTTCCTAGCCTGGTGGTGGATAGCTAACATTACGTTCAACTAATCGCATGTGTAATGGTTTTTGGATGATACTAATGTAATTAATGACAAAGGGATCGATTGTCTCAAAGATTTTCTCAACTTCAGTCAACAGCCAACCACTAAAATTACAATGATAGAAATGGAAATATAAACAACAAGAAGGAAATTATGTTAAAATAATCATATTTGCATTGTTTTTTGGTAGATGATATGTATATGTGGCTGTATATGTGATGATAAACAGATTCGTGCTGTAGACAGTAGGAAGCGAATGCTGGTCATTGAAGTCTGTAGCAGCAGTTGGTGATGTACCATACTAATAGTCTTTCCCTCACATACTGTGCGTAAAATTGATTGTAAACGCTAGAGACATACCGGACACCGTAACGTAAGCTTACTTCGTACAGATAACCGAGTTTGTACAAATGTACAGCATGGTTCGGAAGTAGACGTACCCCTAATTGGTGTTTTCTAACGGTTTTAGGTTTTACCCACATTTGTTTGGTGAAATTGCTTAGAATTGTCTGGTTGGTCAACTGGAAGAAAATGGTATCAAATACACTGTTGTGATACAGCAGGATGGAGCACCAGCGCAGTTCGCGATTCACGTGCGCAATTAACTGAATCACATGTTTCCCGGCCGCTGGATTGGAAGAGATTGTGCATCTTTACCAGTTCCCTTTGCCTGGCCTCCAAGAAGCCCCGATCTGACGACACCAGACAATGGTCTCTGGGGTTTCATAAACCAACAAGTAAGAGACACTCGATATCACACAACGAAGGAATTAGGAGTAGCTGTGGAACACGCTTTCGTGACTCCGGAGTATCTCCGCAATACATCTGCGAGAACTTGGCGCAGAGGCATGGATGGTGGTCATACCCATGTTTATGGCTCTTAAGACTCTTAAGACTTCAAGGTAACTGTGTAAAGATATTCTACTATAACTAACACTATACTGTTGAAACTAAAGGGGGTGCGCCCATTTCCAGACCACCCTGTATATCAAGGACTTGCGGCGACATCGTTTCGTAAAATAAGTGTGGTCTTCCCCTATGGAGTGTAAGGTGCTGTAAGAACCATAGGGGAGAGGAAGTTTTTGCTTTGCGGTAGACAACCTACAAGGATGGCTATCTATGGCCATGATATCTTTGCGTCTTTTCCTAAATGTATCACTACACCTGTGACGGTCAGTGGCCCGGCAGTTAGTCCAGGATGACAACCAGAGCTACGAAATTCATGCCTGGGTGGGTCTTCAATCGTGCTTAACCTAGGTTGCCAATATTTTCGCAGTACTACCTGAACCTGAGGTTTATTCAAAGACTCCCGGGAAAAATCTACTGAAATCATCATCATTATAGGTATTCTGCCATTATCGGCAGGTCACTTGCCGCAAGTGAGGAACTTCCATGCTTCATAATCCTCAACAAACCTCGTCATCTTCACGTATGATTTTTCTCTTTTGATACCGTCCATCAATTGTAGACTTCTTCGCCTCTTTCCTCTGTCTATTGTCACCATACCCTCTAGGAAGTCCCTCATGATACAGTTTCTTCTTATTTTATGTCCCAAACAATTTCTCTTCCATTTTTCAATAATATCGGAAAGTGTTCTTTTCTCCCCAACCATTTCTAGTACCCTCTCATTCGTTTTCTTCTCTATCCAACTAATTCGGCTGTCAGCAATCAAGGGTAAAAATTGTGGTGGTTTCACGTTCCTTCCCAAACCGCAGTATACCAACCCTTAAAGTCACTCTAACCACACCTAGAACTAATGTCCAAATAGCCGTATACCAATCACTATAATTTCCGCTAACATGTTTGCTGGAGAACTGATACCTTTTCCCAGAACACTCTTCGTTTGGCTACTCTATTTAGACCAATTCGGTAGGGATGGCCCTTTCTAGTAGCGAATTACCGCCGACATAGCTCTAAATTTCACTGTAGCACGTAATCCTCCCCACCCTAGACATAAATTTCTTCATACAGGTAGTGTTTATCGGGGCGGAAATAATCATTGGTCACAGTTATTACAATAATTTCATTATGATTACAGTTCTATTTACTTGTTTTTTTTAATGTTAAATCTTGTACCTTAAATTTCACTCAGTTCCGTACTACGTAACTAGAGCTCTTGCATTTTGTATAGATATGTAAACACGAAGATAAAACAGTATTTTCACATATTTTTCCTCTAGCTTATCGTTTTGGTACAATATTAACTCAGTTATTACAAAATGTATTTGGTTTCTGTATATGCGGGGCAACGCCAGTTAATTATGCATTATTTTAATAAGTGGCACAATAGTTCGGTGCTAGTTCGAGCCCTTTATGTGGCGCTTTGAAAGTATTTGAGAATAAGATCCTGAGATGAATATTCGGACCCAAGAGGAAGGGGAATGGGGAATGGCGGAAACTTCATAACGAGGAACTACATAATTTATACGGTTTACCAAACATTGTTAGGGTCATCAAGTCTAGGAGACTCAGGTGGACCGGTCGTGTAGCCAGGATGGAAGAAAATAGAAACGCTTTCAGTTTTAACTGGAATACAAATCGTAAAGCGACCATTAGGAAGTCTTAGGCGCAGATAGGAGGACAATATTAAGATGGATCTAGCAGAAATAGGAATACAAAGTAGAAACTGGATCCGGTTGGCTAAGGATAGAAGTCAGTGGAGAGCTTTTCTGAACGTGGCGCTGAACTTCCATGTTCCATAGGTCATAGAGTTAGTTAGATTCGCTAGCGCTCACTAAAACTTGGGTGCTGTTTCTATGGTTGACGACTAAAGATTTAATGGATCACCACCCGGAAGTCAGTACATTCTAGCTCATTCCCTTAACTACTGCGCAATGAAAAGTCACATATGATAAATATTGTACTATAAGATAGAGTAATGTTTTAGCTACAGCACAAGACACTGATTCATTTAGTTATGTCTCCTGATATCGAAAAATGTAACAAATAAAATAAATATATTTGATTCGTTTTACAATGAGCAAATTAGATGGCACTTGCTGTTAGATCTTTCTAGAAGTGCTCCGTTTAATGGAATGTTTATTTGTATGTGTAAAGTATTTTAAAGTAAAAATCTTATCACGAAATAGATATATTGTTTGACCGTTTTTCGTGTAATGTTTCACATTTTTTTTAAAATATTAATTTACATTTAAGGAAATAGATTTTGAGACGAAACTTGTTCAGAACGCCATAATGCGTTGTTGCCAAATTTGTACGTTTACTGTAGTAGTCACAATAAGAAAATTCCTGGATTCTAGCGTTGCAGTTCGAGAAGAGGAATTTCTAATTTCGAAAACTAATTTCTCCAGTAAGTATCCAAACAGAACTCCATGATTACTCCTTTTATTATCTGGCATCAGTAAACACTCGACACTTATCTTGCATCGCTGCACTATTCAAGCAGCATTTAGCATAGCACCGATAACACCTAGTGATCCACTTTAAGGAAGTGTAAAGAAGTCTAATAATTATAATCTTACACTATAGTCTCATTTCTTCATTTTATCACACCTAAAAATTATTTTCTCCTTTCAAATAAATTTTATGAAACCATTATTTTTATACGTTTCTTCAAGTATTATTCTATTCCGAATAATACACTTTATATATTCACGTTTGGAGTATAGATCTTAAATAAAGTTACGTGTAATTTTGAAATGTATGCATTCTAATGTTTTACTGGGGCACATTTCAATGGGTATGAATAGGTTCTGATTCTATACAGATTAATGCATGAAGAATCAAAACGAGAAGAAAAACACCTTCATATATATTCTGTGAGTATTTTATTGAAAGCAGAGTCTCCCTATGTTGTAACGAAGCATGGGAATTCCATCAGTGAATCAGTTCCGTGTGGTTTCTGTATGGAAGTCTGTGTGTTCGTGACTGAGGAACATTTGTTTAGTGACACGCAGGGGGAGGAGTCCCTTGTTTCCTGTACACGCTAACAGAACTCAATCTTCCAGGTTTTTCTTTTCTTTTCTGTCCTTTAATGCTAACATCAAATATGTTTGGTAGACACAAGGAAGACAATAACATACAGGGTGTTTTGAGTCGAAGTCCTGTATGTATATGAATAGGGTGTAATGAAAATACTTAATTTTTCAGAAATACCATTATTATTATTACCTTAAAAGCACAAGATGTGCTAGGCATGTGCCATTTAGGTGTCCCAGCTACTTTTCAGGTACCCGACACTTGACACATATGATATTCATGTGCTAAGTATGTATTTCAGCTACGTAAAGTTTTAGATACTTGTTAACCTAATTGATATTTGCAACTATGTAATACAAATATAGCATTTATATACTTGGCTCAGTTTCGCACTTTAACAGTCGTTTGCTTTTATGTCGCCACTTGGGACATATATCTGTCATGTACTAGGTACGTCATTTAGGTACATACTGTTTCAGATACTCTAACAGCACAAGATGTGCTACGCATGCTACATTTAGGTGTTCTAAATTCATCTCCCACATTTGATACATTTGTTGCTTCTTTTTCTAAGCGATTGTGTACTAGAAGCAACAAACACATCAACTTTATTAAATGACAACTGTCGCCGATCATTTGAAAGTGAATATGGAAGAAAGCAAGTAGACACTCGTCATTTATAAAATTACATGGCGAGCAGATTTTATCTGATCCCAAACGATTATAGTCGAATATATGAGGTTAAAGGAGCACTCTGATTAGCCAAATTCAAGACCTCAACAATTTATCTCTCTACAAGCGACATTGTCTTCATCGCCTCTGTGGCCAAGTCAGTAGAGCACGCGGCTAGTAATCCAAAGGTTGGTGGTTCCCGCCTACCCTGGGGTACATTCTTTTACTTGTTGAAAGTGTTTTTTAGACTCATCTTAATGTAAACACATTACGCATATAGGCGATTTAACGTATTTTGCGGGGAGTAATTTTGTGATTCATTGACGCTTACGGCATGGGGAACATAACTAGAACATACAGGCACATTCCCCAGGTACATGTCAGACATGTGCCTAGGGGCGGACATAGACTGTAACTATCACTTGCCATCCATATGATTTCTCTCTCAGAGGTACACACGGCACATACTGGACACATTCCCATGTACCTGAGGGAACATGATAGACATATGCCTGCTATGTGATTGTGCTGTTAGGGTAAGTATTTTATTCTGCATTTTGACTGGTCCTTTAACTAATGAGTTTTTTTTTCTATTTTAGGTTTGGTCTGGAAATGTTTCTTTCACGTTTCTCGATTTTCATGTTCCTCTTTCAGCTCCCAATAGTTTCTTCTATTTTTCAAATCATCGATCACTTGTGTTCTTCTTCTTCCTACTCCTCACTTTCCTTCTACAGTGGTATGAAGATGACTTCGCAGGATGTGTCCAATCCAATTGGCCTTTTTACGAAGGATGCTGGCTAGAAGCGTTCTCTTCTCTGCTATCCGTTTTAAAACATCTTCATTTGTTACTCTTTCTGTCCATTTTATCTTCTCCATGTTCCTCCAAGACCACATTTTGAAACTTTCTAAATATTTCTTCTCTAACTTCCGTAATGTCCAAGTCTCTGAACCATATAGTCCTATATCCATATACCTATAGTTTTTATAATGGTATTAAATTATTATGTCTGAGATGTAAAGTTATTGGAATATAAAGTGTTTGGATTCAGAGAGTACCGGTACCATTCTAGCATTCACGTGCAGAAAATCAATATGAAGGATTTTCATGGCTAATGCTCGTGGTAGCAACTTTGACTTTCATTGATGGTATTTAGTAGAATAGGATGATCAGATTTAGAAAATAAAATAATGGATTTCAATGGCAAATACAGGCATACTTTGACATTAATCGTTAGGTCGTTATTCATGCCAGTCAGTCAGGGCGTCGATTTGTGTGACCTGGGGCAAAAGGAAATTGTTGTTCCAAGGATGTAGTTGAGCCAGTATCCAGCCGCTATGAATAAATTTTCTGCGTCATATTTGCCATTTTTATATCAATAATAGTAATATTTCACTAAATATTTTAAAACAAGGGAAAGTAATTATTTATTCTATGTACAAAAACGTTGGTGTGTTACCTCACTACGCAATAATTACTGATCCAATAAAAATGATACTTGTATAAGCATGGTTATCAACATTAGATCTCCCAATGATCTTATGTTACATAACAATTTTGCACAGAGAAAAAAAAACGTAGGTTGCATTCATAAATCCTGTAGTTTTTTGGATTCAATGTGTGACTATATATAACATCTTGCAGCAAAAGTATAACTGAAAACGCGTTTTATAATACTTTCCGTACAAGTTTTCCCTTTACATTTACTTTTTGTTTGAAAGAAAGAATTGCGTATAGGCTGTAAGGATCTCATCTAAAAGTTCGGCGTAAGTTGACTTATGTAATACGTATGTAATATACGGAAGACTCTTAGATGTCAGATATCCTGCAGCCGCATGATGTAACGTTTAAGAGGGGAAAAAAGGCAGTACGTATGGATAACATATGCCCCGTATGGATTTCCGTAGTAAACTTATGGATACCGTATATGAACCGCTTACTGCAGAAAGGAAATATGTCCAGCATTTACACATTCCCTTTTTTGCGACGATATGGTTTGTAATAAGTCAGTGGATCGTTTAGCACGGAAATGACATTTGTCCGCTCAATAATAATGGGCATCACATCGCCTTCAATTTTCATGTTATGGTGGAAATATCGTAAAGATAGTTTCTTCAGTTTTTTTTGCCTCTCTGCAAACATTACGAAATGTGTACAAGTTTGCTTTCTGCAGTAAGCGGTTCATATTTGTACAATATACCGCTCTCCGAATAATGGATTTTTCCCAATGTGGGCATAGAGGTGAATAGGATGGATGGGGAAGTAGTGGTATGTAAAAATAACCAAAAACGACCGATATTAGTACCTAATCCATAGCTTTTGAGGTAACTGGATAAATAGTAACACTGCCGATGCTGTTTCAGTTCAAATATATCCGTCATTGGCATGGAGTGAGGATGAGATTGGAAAGGGTGACATTTATGAAAATAATCGAAAATGACACATTGTGTATAATCCATAGTTTTCGGGTTCGCTGAGATTTAAGTGCCACTGTCGATGCTGTTTAGATGCAAGTTCATCCCCCATGGGCATGGAAGTTGAGATATTATAATAGGAAAGGGATGACATTACTGTACTTTTTCGTTACACTCTCAATGTAATGATTTACCCTAAGAGGGAGGAGACTCAAAAATGTTTCATAAACCTATTCTTCCTGTACGAAGAGAAGTACTTAATTTAAAAATACACAATAACCAACTACATAATACACAGGCCAATACAATAATTGGCTTGGTGCTATTGAGTTGTTTGTCTGGAACCACGATCCGACTTCGGATATTCTCTGTTTATACCCTCTCTTTACGCCTCAGAATATAGTTCAAGAACGTAAATGATATGCTGTAATGAGAATATTGAGAAGCAATCTCTATATGAGAAATAGCTGCAAATAAATACACTACATAACTTATTTATTGGTATTACACAATTTTCTTAATTTGTATTGTAACATTTACATATATTACACCGACGTTCTGTGAACACCTACCTTAGATGTTATATATTAAACATAATAATTACTTATATCCTGCAATGATTATATGAGTATATATACAACTGATCTATTTTAATGTAATTATTATATATAATTTTTCTTAAATTGCGGAAAATAGAATTTCATACAAAAATATTGACCCAAATGGGAATCGAAACCATGACCTTACTATTTGAAGGCTAAAGGCTTACCACTGAGCTAACACGTCCACTCTAGACTATATCGTTCTAAGGAAATATTACTTGGTTTTGAAGACCATGACATTCATATCTATTGCAAACGCTGCTTTTATTCTCCTTTGTCTTTTATTTTGCTACTCATGCGAGAACTATGATCGATGTCTTTCTTTTCGTTTTTCGTCTATATAAAGATGTTCTTTTACGTATAGAAATCAAAATGACAAAACGAACATGTGAATATACATATAGTTTCGAAATATTGTATCATTAAGTATTTCAATCAATGTTACTTTTTTTCTACACTTAATACCATTCCAACATGTCTTATAATATTTAAAAGAAGAAAACACATCTGCACAATTTTCCCGATTGCTAAGGTTGGCTTAAAGGTTCGAACCAGCAGCTTTGGTCTACTGTTTTCCGAAAATACCCGAAGTTGGAGTTAGAAAATTTTTGCCTCAAAACAGCAATAAAAAATGTGCTCATCCTTTATGGAACAGTGTGTACCTATCATTTAGTTCAGGTGTTCCAAAGGAATGATAAACTGGAAATTAAAAATCACAAATGAAATATCCAATCTCTTAGGATTGTCTACAGTGGTTTATCCAGTATAACTGTTGCAATAAGGATGGATAGAAATCGTGGACCGAATATTTTATTCTTGCCTCAAGGGTTGTTAATACAAATTCATGCATTGTTATTGTTTAAATGAAGGATACTATTCAACATGGTAATGAGAAGAATGGAACATATTTCTGTCGCGAACTTATGATGGTTTCCATACCGTAGCAAATAGGGTCAAAACACAAGATCTTGGATGATTGTCATAAAAAAGAAACGCTATGAACGTTTAAAAAATGATCATCAATTTCAACTTGTCTCTTGCAGTGTTACCAAGTATGTAAGGTTCTTATTGTACTGTACAGTTAGTAAAGAAAAACGTTGACCTATTCAGTAAACATTGACACGTGTTTGTAAGTGCATTCGTAGTTCTTTCTGTTATGAGGATTGAAGATTCTCTTTCAAGTTATGCTGTAATTCTGAACTAAACCAAATATTTTTATCTGTACTAAAACTGTTAAAATACAGCTTGCAAATGAAGTAACTGTTGCCACCTGTACAAAGAATTCGTCCCTTTCTATTCTTATTAGAAGCGTTAAGGAAGATTGACCGACTTTTCTTTTTGCAGTGACGGAACGTTTCCATTGTTACTAGCAGACTTAAGAAAGATTGAAATACCTTTCTCTTGCAGTGATGGAACATTTCCATTGTTACTATCAGACTTAAGAAAGATTCAAAAACTTTTCTCTTGCAGAGATGGAACATTTTTTATTATTATTAAAAAGCTTAAGAAAAATTGACTGACTAACCTCTTGCAGTGATGAAACATTTCCATTGTCACTAGCAGATATAAGTGCGATTGACCGACCTTTCTTTTGCAGTGACGGAAGGTTTCCATTGTTACTATGAGACTTAAGAAAGATTGACCGACTTTTCTTTTACAGTGATGGAACGTTTCCATTGTTACTAGCAGACTTAAGAAAGATTGGAAGACTTTTTTCTTGCAGTAATGGAACATTTCCATTGTTACTAACAGACTTAAGAAAGATTCAAAAACTTTTCTCTTGCAGAGATGGAACATTTTTTATTGTTATTAGAAAGCTTAAGAAAGATTGACTGACTAACCTCTTACAGTGATGAAACATTTCCATTGTCCCTAGCAGATATAAGTGCGATTGATCGACCTTTCTTTTACAGTGATGGAACGTTTCCATTGTTACTAGCAGACTTAAGAAAGATTGGAAGACTTTTTTCTTGCAGTAATGGAACATTTCCATTGTTACTAACAGACTTAAGAAAGATTCAAAAACTTTTCTCTTGCAGAGATGGAACATTTTTTATTGTTATTAGAAAGCTTAAGAAAGATTGACTGACTAACCTCTTGCAGTGATGAAACATTTCCATTGTCCCTAGCAGATATAAGTGCGATTGATCGACCTTTCTTTTACAGTGATGGAACGTTTCCATTGTTACTAGCAGACTTAAGAAAGATTGGAAGACTTTTTTCTTGCAGTAATGGAACATTTCCATTGTTACTAACAGACTTAAGAAAGATTCAAAAACTTTTCTCTTGCAGAGATGGAACATTTTTTATTGTTATTAGAAAGCTTAAGAAAGATTGACTGACTAACCTCTTGCAGTGATGAAACATTTCCATTGTCCCTAGCAGATATAAGTGCGATTGATCGACCTTTCTTTTACAGTGATGGAACGTTTCCATTGTTACTAGCAGACTTAAGAAAGATTGGAAGACTTTTTTCTTGCAGTAATGGAACATTTCCATTGTTACTAACAGACTTAAGAAAGATTCAAAAACTTTTCTCTTGCAGAGATGGAACATTTTTTATTGTTATTAGAAAGCTTAAGAAAGATTGACTGACTAACCTCTTGCAGTGATGAAACATTTCCATTGTCCCTAGCAGATATAAGTGCGATTGATCGACCTTTCTTTTACAGTGATGGAACGTTTCCATTGTTCCTAGCAGACTTAAGTGAGGTTGACTGATTTTCTCTTACAGTGATGGAACGTTTCCATTGTTACTAGAAGAATTAAGGAAGACTGATTAACTTTTCTCTTGCAATGATGGAATGTTTCTATTGTTCCTAGCAGACTTAAGAAAGATTGACCAACTTTTCCCTTGCAGTAATGGAACTCTTTCATTGTTACTAGGAGACTTAAGGAAAACTTGCTGATTTTCTTCTTGCAATGACGGAACGTTTTCGTTGTTACTAGGTGACCTAAGGAAAACTGACTGATTTTCTTCTTGTAGTGATAGAACATTTCCATTATTACTAGGAAACTTAGGAAAGACTGACTGATTTTTCTCTTGCAGCGATGGAACGTTTCCGTTGTAACTCGGAGACTTAAGGAAGATTGACCAACTTTTCTCTTGCAATGATGGAACGTTTCCATTAGTACTAGGAGACTTGAGGATGATTGACCGAGTTTTGTCTTGCAGGGATGAAACGTATTCATTGTTATTAGAAGATGCAGGGGAGATTGATTGACTATTCTCTTGCAATGATTAAGTGGGTGACGAAGTTCGTTACCCAGAAGAAGTAGAAGCAGTCAGAATTAATGACCCTACATACCCAGTGACATGGACGGACTCTTGACCCGGAGTGATATGGTATGATCCGGACAGATCGTGGTATGACCCCGAGAGTAGAGAAAGATAGTTTTACTCATGGAGAGATGTGTAAGGCGCTAATATAATTCTAACGAACATTATTCTTTTCTTTCCCTCTGTCCTCTCACTGAGTCTTATAATTTTCCTTCTCGTTTATTGTGTACGCATCTGTGAATCAAAGTATTGTACTGAAAGATAGTTACAAGATTTTTCAGAGTATTTCCTTGAGAATCACAGGAAATATAAAGTAAATGTTTTCTTATGAAGGATCGTCAAAGTTGAATGGAGCCAATCTGTAAAACTTGTCGTTTGGAATATAAAAAGGTGTCGCTGAGCTCAAATAATGTTTTGTTAAATAACTTTATGTGGTCTATGTTAAAACACGTATTTTTCAATACAGGAAGACATGGTATCTTGATCAATTAAGTGAATTTTCGAGATCGAGTAGTGATCACTGTTAAATAATTAAAAAAGAGTTCTACAGTAATGCTGCAGAGCAGGTATTTCGGCTACATTTCGGATCACCAAGATTGTTCGGGTCACCGTATCTGTGTGAGTCAGCGACTTTGTCTGAGCCAGGCCGGGTTTGAGAAGCGAGACCTACACCAGGATGACTCGGATAAAAATCTGACCCGGTCAAGTAACCCGAGTGACCTGTTTCATCATTGTTTGCTTGAAGAATCTTTCTCTGATCTTCATCCGTAAGAAGCTGATTTTGTTTGTGTCTGAACTACATATGACATTTAGATAGAGAGTTCCGTGTCCATGAAGTTTCTCCAGTTATTCCATTTGCTAATACTGTTTTGTTTCTTCATTCCAAAGTATTCTCTAATCAATTATTAATTTATTATTGTTAATAGCCTACAGAGGATAAGTATGGGAACCCAACCTCACTACCTCATTTCATTTTCATTTCACTGTATCTATTATTAAGAAAAAATGTAATAATATGTGCTAACAACGTACTCGTGCTAATCTATCGATCTTCGTGAAGTCAAGCAGCACTAAATCTGGTTAGCAATTGGACAGATGTCCCGTTGGAACCTTCCCAATAATATTAGCCTTAAGGAGCTTTAGAAGAGCACAGTCATTATAGCTATAAATAATGCATTTAATAAATAAATGAAAATATTTGTGCACCAACTTTTTGCCCATTACAAGAAAGATTTTTATATATTTCGGTTCAGAGCAGGGAGAAGCTGTTGGGCTCCTCCCGATTTAATTTCAAACATAAACATTTAACTTAAAAAAACTACAATGTACAGCATTACTAACAACCATATAAAGAGTACATAAGGAGAAATAAATATCTACATGTCTTTTTGAGAAAGGCTTACAATTACTGGCGAGTGGTGAGCAAGACCGGTCGAATTAAAACGAACAGACTAAATGGAAACTATATGAATAATGACAGACCAGGCATGTTGGGATGTGCACTCATGTCCAAAATTATTGTCGCATGTCTATAAATATGTTGTTGTAGGAATATAATTTGATAACGAATTCGTCCGGTATTCCTTACAATGTTAGTATGTGTCTAATAGACAAGGCATGTATGGGACAAATTTCATGTCAAAAGAGCAGTAAATAAGAACAATAAAGCGAAACTAAAACTTTTAGGACATGAGTGTACCTGGGAATTGGTTGGACGTTTTGATTGGCTAATTGTCCGTTTTAGCGTTCTTCATTGGTCACTCCATTCTCGGTTGGAGAATAGGTTGACATTGCTCTATAGCCTCCGAAAACAAAGCGTGCTTCCTCGGACCGATTCCTCAAAGTTATTAGACTAAAGATATACCACATTCACTTGATACCTAGTCTCCGATTCCAAGCGCTGCTATCGGCTGAAGGAATTCCACTCTCATTCGTCATCCGCTCTCTCGCTTAGCAACAGCTGAACCCTTATTGGCTGAACGCATGGGTGTGAGCTTTAGTTCGCATTTTTTGCCACGGATCAAGACAATTTGGCAGCACAATAGTAATATTTGTTCGTACACTTTGGTAGTATTATGTGTATCTCGAACCTACAAGAGTAAAATACTAGCTACAAGTCTATTGACTAATATTACTAAATCCTTTATCAGTGATTTTTTTTTTCACAAAACACTAGTGTGGAGTAGTTAGCTTGTAATTTAGTAGTACGTATCTATAAAGGGACTTAAGACTTGTACCGTGTTTGTGTAACTTTACAAGTATAAATAGTTCGATATTCTTCTGTTTAAATAATTAGGAAAAAGAGTTTGAAACGGAGTGCAAACTGAGGACAATATTATCATTGAAGGAAAAAAGATTCAGTTGTTTCTAAGCAAAAAATAAAGCATACGACCCAAGAAATATATAATTCCTTATTTGCATGCAATGATAAATTATTGTATGTAGCATTGCCAGATAATAGTATTAATCTTTATTAATGTAGGGTTACTTGTGTAAAGCTAATATTTGTTACGAACATATGAATAATCTTTGTATGCTGCAACCAGTGTATGAGCCTGGCACGCCTGCAATATTTTGGCCCATTCATTTTCTTTATCTTTCGGTCTCAAATTAATACCAAACTAAATATATTTTGATTCTCTTATCCCATTCAAAGTATTTAATTTCAATTCTGTTGCCAATTACTAACATTACAGGAAATGGCGAAACAGATAGCATTTGATGTAGTACTTGGGTTTCTACGTATTTGTAAGCTAACTCCGTAACTAGTAGATTTGATCCGTAACTAATGAAAACTCTGTTCTGCTTACAAGTTCTTGTAAAATTTTTGGTAAACAGAAATTACAAAAAAATGTGAAATTCTGACTCGTAGCTTGTAGCTTGTGAAGTAGTAGACTAGTAATTTTGGGGAATACGCCCTTGGAGTGAGTAAATTCGAATTACATGTAACTCTGGTTGCATCATGTGCAGTAGCGTAGCGTGATATTCCGAAATGGGGATGCCAAAGTTAGTCACTTGTGCGATACAATACTACTAAAATCAGCAATACATAGTTATAACGATGGGAAATATAGGGTTGTAAAAAAATTTAGGGGGGAGGCCCCCTAATTAGTGGCCTAGTGGGGCATACAGAAGCAAATGCGTGGATTACGTCAGAAGCCAATAAGCAATTGTCTCAGCTTCTTCTTACCACTACCGTGTGACAAGAAAACTCGGCCCGGCTGTTGTATGAACATTGTTTCCAGTATAGTTCCCTTTAGTTCTTTCTCGTGGGCAGCTTCTTTCTCCGCATACCATACTTCAATCTCGTTCTTTAAAAAGTCACCCCTAAAAATTTGTCATCTTGAGTCCGAAACTCAGACGCCCATTCGTGAATATGAACCTGAGTGTATACGTATATCATTTGAAGATGTAAATAGAAAACACATAAACCAGCTCTGGGGGCCTGTTTCTGAGTAATTATGTATTTCGTTGTCAGATATCCAGATACTGAAGGCAGGGGCGCAAATCTGTCTTCAACGTTCGGGGAACGGGTAAGACCGTTCCCATTTTTTAAAGCGATGTTGAAAATATTTATGAAATTGAAAAACAATGCTGCGGAGGATCAGAGTTGTCTTCAACATTTGGAGGAGGGCAGATTTGAGGGAGGAGGGCATATTTGAGGCTTACTCTGGGGGGAGGGGTGATGAAACTCATATTACGGTAGATGAATCTGATTTCTGAGGTGAACCTGTTGTATATTATATACCAGGCGATGTAGATAAAATTGTGATACGTATCAATTGTCGTGAACACATTCTGAAATCTGAATACATGCATATTTATAATTGATATGTTTCTATTTACGCATCCACAATGATCCACATTAAGATTTTAGGACACACTTGTTTTGTAATAATATAAATAATGACTTCCCCAAAACTATGAAAGAAAATCAACTATGTATGGCGCAACAATACTCTTGTTTGAGCAAAATTATGATGATCACAATAGCATTATAGGAATCGTTACAGGAATTAAACAAATAGTGGAAAATAGACTAACAATAATAAATGATAATGAAATATTAAAAAAACACGATTCTTTTTTTTAAAATGAAACAAGTCAAGGGAAACAATTTCATCCCACTTTCCTTTGTGGCATTCGGATACAAATCATCATAATTTCAAATCGGGTGGAGGGGACATGTCCCCCTCATCTCCTCGGGATATGTGCTTATGACTGAAGGGCCCAAGCAATCTTTGCGAGGGGCGAGAATGCTGGCTCTCTTGGTCTACCAGATCGGTGACCGTGATTCTACAGAATGCTTTATATTTATGCTTGTATGTGTGAGCTCCCTCAAAGAATTTCTGGCCACGCCACTGGACATACTATGTATTTATGATGAAGATTAATAGTTTACCTTTAATTACGATTACAATTACGATGCATTTAATTACGATTAAAGTATAACTATTTTTTATACTATTATTTACATAACCGACATGCTTCAAAAAGGCATTGAACTAGCCATTTCTGTTGTCTTTCCTTGATGTTAGCGCTCTGTACAGAAACTATAGCTTAGTTCAAAATAGATAGAGTTGGAAATACTTGAAGATATGCCAGCGTATATCTAAAGCAAAATGTAGAGTTGCAAGGGGTGAAGGGAGTTAAGAAAGCAAGTAGTTGCGCATGCGCACTCCACAGAAAGCAGACGAAAACCCCGTTTCTTGCAGTAGGCCTGGATGCCCAAGGAACATAGCATACGACAAGAGGAAAGATAGAAAATATGCATCTGAGTGACGCGCATGCGTAGATTCCGCTTATCAAAGTAAGGCGAGAGAGCACATCCAGAAGATTGCAGTGGAAATAATTGTGATAATTACAAGCAAACAATTTATATACAATGAAATACGTATTTTTTCTTATTAATAGGGGATGCCGGGTATACCGGCGTTCCCTTACGCTACGCCGCTGATCATGTGTAATGGACTACATCTTGCGGCCGCGATAATTATAAACTTCGGTAAATCGAGAGTCGCAATAACTAACTAACTCTATGGCCTATGAAACCCGGAGGTTCAATGCCGCGTTCATAAAAGCTCTCCACTGACTTCTATCCTTAGTCAACTGGACCCAGTTTCTACTTCGTATTCCTATTTCTGCGAGATCCATCTTAATATATTGCCCTCCCATCTGCGCCTATGTTTTCCTAATGGTCGTCTTCCGATTGGCCTTCCAGTTAAAACTTTGAAAGCATTTTTACTTTCTTCCATCCTGGCTACATGACCCGTCCACCTAAGCCTCCTAGACTTGACGACCCTAACAATGTTTGGGACACCGTATAAATTATGCAGTTTCTATATTGCATGTATTATTGCGATTCTCTATTCATCGCAGGTAATAATATATACCTATAATATATTTTAGATTAGACATAAATTACCGTGAATAATTAGAAATACAACTCCCAATTTTTTAGAAAAGACCAGAGCATACTATGAAAATTTACAGTATATTCATAATTAAGCACTTGCTTCTCCCTGAAATATCAGAATGAATTCAATATAGGGCAACTATCACCAGAAGTATATCGCACAGAGCAGATTATTATTATTAATTGAGTATCGATTAGTAACAAATGTGGCATTTTAAAATATAGGACGGATGATATTAAGTCACGTAAAAAAATTGGGACGTTTGTAGTTTCGAACAACTATCCCGGCTAAACTGGGACGTCTGGATACCCTACTTAAAAGGAGAATTTATTTTAATCCTTGTAACGATTTCAATGTGCATTATACTATACATTCCAATTTTAAGAAACTTATCGTACATTCAGAACATTTTCGTACAATTCCTCTATTATAATCAGAGCCCGTCAAAATATAGCTCTTCTTTCCTTGAAATATGGCATGGCAAAATGGCTTTTAAAAATTAAAAATATGGCTTTTATATATATCTTTTATTAAAAATATGGCTTTTATGTACAGTATTTATTTTTCCATTACATTCCAATACTTACATATTAAAAACTATAAATGGCCATTCTGTGAACAAATATCATTCTTTATTGAACATTCTAATCAAATAGTGTTCAATGTTGGCTGTTGACAGACACAATCTCCTGTTGTTGAGTAAATACTTCAACTTTGAAAAGGAACGCTCAACGTCTGTTGATGTCACTGGTGCAAATTTGCACGAGAGTATATCCAAATGTGTCCAATTATTTGGAAGTGGTTCCAGAGTGTTCGATCCTGCTAGTGTTTGAGCCACTGCTCGCAGGGGCTTCCACCCATAATTTCGCCACAGAACAGCTTCCATCTTCTTGTTTATTGTTTCGCCTACATGGCCAGTCCATTTGTGCGATATGAATTTTTCTACCATTGAAATGGCTGTGGTTAGTTGTATAGACTGACTCTGCAGTCCCTCTATTATTCGTGGGATCTCACCGTAGTTGTGTTCTATTGAGATGAGCTGTCTCTGCAGGACGGGATACTGCAGAATACTTTTAGCTTTCTTCACACATTCAGCATCCTCCTCCAATTGGAAAAGAAACATTAATTAGGAAAAATTTATACAATACGACTTGCTTACTTTGCAGAATATCTATTAAAAATTGCTTTAAAATATTGCTTTTGTTCGGAAATATGTTTTTTATCGCGGGAACAGATAAAATATAGCTTTTATGACTTTTTAAATATATGTGGGAAATATGCTGGACCCCACAAATCGCCTACATACGAAGTTTCAAGATGATCAGAACGTTAGGGCGAAACATGGCAAAATGGCATTTGACGGGCTCTGATTATAATTATTGTACTTTAAATTTCGTCTCTGCCACTAAACACAATTTGTTCTATTTTCAAAAATAAAATAATTGCACACTCAACCACACTTTGATAAAATGTTTTAAAATTTCAGCTTGAATTTTAACATGGAGTTGTTTCCTTCCATTTCTTGCCAAGCAAACGTAGAATATTTAATTTCAAAATAATAAAACTACAGTTCAATGCTCTCTTTTTTTTCTAGTTTCACAGTTGATAATAAGGGATGAAATATTAAGCTGCTTTAAGTTTTCTATGTGTTACTATAATATTTTGATGACAGCGCCATTTCAACCTCATGATTTTACCTAAATTGTACCAATTAACAGTAGAGCGACTTTTTAAAATTAACTCCAAAATTTATATAATTACAAGAAGATAGCATAACATCTCTAAGATTCGAAAAGCGATTCATTATATGAAAAGGGATTAAGAGGGGGAAAATGCCATTTCAAACAAGGGCCATAAAAGTGCCCTTTCAGAATTCTAAGTTTCCAAAAATGCAACAAATTTTGAAAGGCCTAACTTGTATAGTTGGATCATTTGCTCAGCAATGCGGATAGCAATATCTCTGATTTTCCTTAATATAGTTCACTACCACTTAATTCAATTACTCAATTGTTTCAAAAGGCTTAGTCGACATGTACGACGAAGGATCAATAAGTCTTCGGCCTAAAGTAGAAAGAAAAGAGGAACAATCTTCATTTTTTTTTAAATTTATTTTCCAACGTAGTCTCCCTGGACCTCAATACACTTGGCCAATGTATGTTCCAACATTTGCATACCTTCAGAAAAAATACTTTCGTCGAGACTGTCAAAATACTCCTCTACCACACACATCACATCGTTATCACTGCCAAATATCTTTTCCCGCAGTTGCTTCTTAAAATTCGAAAATAGATAGAAATCACTTGGGGACAAGTCTGGTGAACAGGGTGAGTGCTTGATCAATTCGAAGCCAGCATCTGGAATGGTTGCCATTGTAACTGTTGTGAACTGCAGCATTGTCCTGATTGAAGAGCACTTTGCCTGACAACTTTCCTATTCGTTTCTGCTTGATGGTTTGGCGCAAATTTCGGGTTAAATTGGCGTAATAGTCGCCTGTGATGGTCCGCCCAAGTAGCAAATAGTCAATGAATAAAATTCTTTAGCATCCCACAAGACTGATGCCGTTAACTTCCTGGCGCTGGTACGACGAGGAATTTACGGATGCATGGGGAACCATGGTGTTTCCACTCCATAAATTGCCGTTTCGTTTCCGGATTGAAATTATGGACCCAAGTCTCATCCATGGTTACAAATAGCTTGTAAAACTTACCTGAATTACGATTTATCTTGGCCAAAAGTTATTGGGAACTAACCACTCGCCGCCTCTTCTGATCTATGGACAACATTCTTTTCACCAATCGAGAAGATAATTTTTTCATGTGTAGAACATCGACCAATATTGACTGCACTGTACCATATTATACGTTAGACTCCTGTACGATTTTGCGTATAGTCACTCTTCGATCAGCCATAACGATATCATGGATTGTGTTTACGTTTTCTTCATTCGTCACTGTGCAAGAGCAACCGGTACGTGGTGTGTCCATATATGACTCTCTGCCAAGCTTGAATTCGTGATACCATCTCTTTACAGTTGAATATGATGGTGAAGAATCATATAACTTACTCAAAAATGCTTCATGGATTTGCTTTGTGTTTTGTTATTTTTTCAATAGGAACTTTATCACTGCACGGTACTCAGAAGGCTCCATTTTCAGCAAATATCACAAAACGGTTCATCCACATACCTGTAATTAGAAAAGAAAATGAGTTAGATACTTGAGATTTTACGTGTAGGTTTACTAAAGACTATAACGCAACATATTACATTTTCGAGGCTGGATCTTATTTCTAAAGGCCTCAGGCCGAATACTTATTCGTCCACCCTCGTAGTTATACATGAAAAATGTATGTACACGGGACAGGCGGTATGAGGCCACAGGGCTAAGTGAAAAGGAGGTCCACTTCTGCTTTGAAGAGAAAGTTAACGGAGTAGATGGAACCTATTCTTGGCATGGCGAATCGATTGCAAACAGCCTTTTCTCGATACATTTTCATCATTTTTGCTCTATGAAAATGAGTATTCAAGTCGGAAGTAGTGGTAAATTTGAACCAGTTCCGGTTTTGGTAGAGTTTTGCCAGTGATGACGATGTGATCTCTTGAGACGATAAATCGATTGCAAAAAATCCGTTTGTCGCTGTCTATTACCGTTTTTGTTCCATGCCGATAAACGTTAAAACCGGAAATTGGTTAATTTCAACCACTTCTGGTTTCGGTATAGTGATATGACTAGTAATAGTATGTTACCTTGAGACGCTGCTGAATCGAATGCAAAGAAAACATTTCTTCATATTTATTAACGTTTCTGTCTATTTGGATGAACGTTGAAACCGGAAATGGTAAAAAAAGGTTAACGGAGGAGACGAAACCTAGTCTTCGGACACTGAATCAATTGAAATAAACCGCTTCACAATGTTTTTTGCTTATTTATTTATTTATTTATTTATTTTTACCTTTTTTGCTCTGCGGAATCAACGTCTGAAGCAGAACTTGTTAATTTTTACCACTTCCAATTTGAATAGAGAGTTAACGGAGAAGATGGATCCTATTCTTGGGACGTTGAATCGATTGTAAGGAAAAAAAAAACTTCTCGACATCTTTTATCACTTTTTGCCTTACGAAAACCAGTATTAAAACAGGAACTAACAGTAAATTTAAACCACTTCGGTGTCGGTAGAGAGTTGCACGTGGTGACGATATGTTCTCCTGAGGTGCTGAATCGATTGCGTATATTTGTTTGTCCTTTCTATTACCTTTTTAGTTCTATGGCAATAAAAGTCGAAACCGGAAATGGTTAGTTTCATCCACTTCTGGTATGAATAGGAGGTTAATGGAGAAGACAGAAGCTGTTCTCGGGACGCGGAATCGATTGCAAGAGACGACTATCGCTTATCGTTTTTGCTTTGATACGACCGACGAACGGGAATAGCCATTTTATAACACTTCCAATACTTATTCATAGCATAGTTTAGAAGTCTAATAAATGTATTAAAAGTACAATAGTTGTGTAATCAACAGCGTAAATCAATGATCATTATTTTCTACAGGGTGGTCCGGAAGTGGGCGTACCCTCCCTTTAGTTTCAACAGTATAGTGTTAGTTATGGTAGAATGTCTGTTACACAGTTACCTTGAAGTCTTAAGAGTCATAAACATCGGTATGATCACAATCCATGTAGTAACACAGCTGAATTCTGAGCCAAGTTCTCGCAGATGTTTTGCGGAGATACTCCGGAGTCACGAGGGTGAAGGCGTGTTCTACAGCTGCTCGTAATTCATTCGTTGTGTAATATCGAGTGTTTCTTACTTGTTGCTTTATGAGACCCCAAAGAGCATTGTCTGGTATCGTCAGATCGGGACTTCTTGGAGGCCAGGCAAAGGGAGCTGGTGAAGATGCACAACCTCTTCCAATCCAGCGGCCAGGAAACATGTGATTCAGGTAATTGTGCACGTGAATCGCGAAGTGCGCTGTTGGCTCCATCCTGCTGTATCACAACATTGTCTTTGATACCATTTTCTCCCAGATAATGCCAAACAACGTTATAAAAAAAAGTGAGTAAAATCTAAAACTGTCAGAAAATACCAATTAGGGGTACGCCCACTTCCGAACCACGCTGTACTTTGCTAAATTTAGGTTTCTACTTTTACATTACAAGGTTTCTATCTTTTCATTACAAGGTCGCCGTTTGGGCTGCCACTTACTTGTAATCAACCAGTTTCGTTGTTCGTGGTGTTCTCCTGAGACCTGGAATTACCTTGACGTCCTCCCCAAGAATGGATTACAAATTGTTTTCAAATCGCTCGTCGGTCTCAATGATGAGATGAGCACTAGGCGCCGAGAAGTTCGGATGTCTCGTCTCGAAAACCTCAAGGACGATCAGACGGTCATCCAGACCATAACTCACACAAATATCATTCGCACACACAAGGAAAACACACTGGATTAAATGACACTATACTTATTTATTAGAATATTATTAAATAGAAGAACGAAGAGAAATGGTGACAACACTTAACACTATATTGTAGCCCTTTATCACTTTGATTTATATATAGGAGATTATGACTGAGATTTCACTATAAATGCTTTTCTCACACCATTGATGCACTTGCGGGATTAGCACTGGGGAAAAGTTGCGGGGATAATCCCACGTAGCAATCTAGTTGCTGCTCCAAACAATCCTGAAGAATTGAGATGAGTCTTCAGCAAAATAACAGTCTCCAAAGTTGCTAATGTTGGAGGGCGCGTTTATAATTTATACGCACAAGGTATGTGAACCTGGTACTTCACTAGTTGGGGCTAGCTGTAAGAAAACATCCTTCACCGGCTAATAGCTTGTGCTACTTAACACAAAGTCATACTTAATTCCCGACGCGACGTGCGTGGTTGCTGCACAAAATTCCTCGAGCGCAAAGATTCGAGATACGAGCTGCAATGGTTGACTGAGGAATGTTGGCACTTCTTTCTAAAAACCACTCCGTTAAATCGCCTGTATGCACATGCAAACATAATACGGAAAAGAATTTATGTTAATTTTAGTCCACTGGCCACGACGCACCAGACATTGCGATAGAAAGAATAGATAAGGAACTGTAAAAGCGATGTTGCTGGCGTCACTCTGGAGTACGAACATTTGGTCTACTCTGATCTGCTCTAATATACTGCAATATTTCCATAAGCGATTAAAGAAAGCACTTAATTCAGATCCAAATAACAGTAGAATATAGACTGTGCATACTAATAAGTCAGGGAGTAAAACTGAAAAGGTTTGTTGCTCACTGAAACGTTACCACCAGAAAGCAATGTTTTAAATATATATATGGAAAAACAATGAGAGACTTCTTTGTCCAGTTGCGTGGGAAGGAAGCAATTCCCACCGAAGAAAGAACTTATATGCGTCGCAGAATAAAGTATAAATCGAAAAAATAATCACTGTCTTTACGAAATATACAGAGTGTCCACAAAAAATAATTCTGAAACCCGGTGGCGGTTATACTAACACACTTATTTTTTTCTAAGTTGTGTGATAAGATTATTTTAGAAGTGCCAACCACATTTGTTTTATTCAATTAGTTTTTGCTTCCATTAGGTTGGGTTTCCTTCACTTATTTTTAACAAGAGAGCATAATGGCTCGATGGTAGAGCGTTCACTTCTGGTGCGTTGGTCCTTGGTTCGATCCTAGCTCGCACCAAGTGGACTTTGTGGTAGACAAACATCATGTATGTGGGTTTTTATGGGGTTGTCCCATTTCTTTCCATTTTATTCATTCCGCCATTGCATTCATTTCTCATCATCACCGTTTCGTTTAAACTAACTGACATAAACGTGGATGTAAAACTAAAAGATTTTTATTTTCTACAAAAAAATACATACAAATACATACAAATACATGCAAATACATACAAATACATACAAATACATGCAAATACATACAAATACATCCAGTCAACAATGATTGCAAGTTATGCTACTTTGAACAGACAATCCACATACACCCCAACTATCAGTAATGCCAATTTAGCTTTTTTTTTTTTTAGCTAAATCTAGCCTATTTAGAGGCATTTAGCCATAAAAATCTACGAAATGCTTATAGCCTTAAATATAGCTTATTTTATGAAACTCTTTTGCCATTTTTGGTTTTCTTTATTAGCCGTTAAATTAATTTAATTTTTTTTTATTGGAAAATAAAGTGTAATTTTTAAAAATTAGCCTATTTTTCATTATATATTATCGTATTAATTGACTTCTCTCAATAGAGGATGTTTTATTACGTAACAAGCATTTGTTTTTCATTCTTCTTTCCCCCTTCAGATTTAAAAGTACTTAACAATACTTATCGTCTCAGAAATAATTTTAATGTCCCTCTCGTAACGGCCCTGTTTGCTACTTTTCAATTATCTTTAATTTTCGCATTTTATTGCAAGAATGAAAGTTTTCTAATACAAATTTATTAAACTGTTCGATTCTTCAAGCCACACCTAATAGTCTGAAAGCAAGATGTCTAAAAAAAGCCAATATGTTCAGTTAGTTGGCGAAACTGTTACACATTTATTATTTTATAAATAAACGTTGCTTTGTTCAGTGAGTGTCTGATGAAGCCAATATGTTCAGTTAGTTGGCGAAACTGTTACACATTTATTATTTTTAAATAAACGTTGCTTTGTTCAGTGAGTGTCTGAAGAAGCCAACATGTTCAGTTAGTTGGCGAAACTGTTACACATTTATTATTTTATAAATAAACGTTGCTTTGTTCAGTGAGTGTCTGAAGAAGCCAATATGTTCAGTTAGTTGGCGAAACTGTTACACATTTATTATTTTATAAATAAACGTTGCTTTGTTCAGTGAGTGTCTGAAGAAGCCAAAATGTTCAGTTAGTTGGCGAAACTGTTACACATTTATTGTTTTAGAAATAAACGTTGCTTTGCACAGCGATATGTATTTTTAGTATAAGTTATTCAATATTGCAAAGCTAGTATGAATCAGTTAGTTGAGCATAAAGAAAAACATTTTGACACCATTCCTGCCAATGAGAGGGTCTTGACAGCAAGGGAGTCGATCTTGGGGGAGGGCAAGGGGGCCCGAGCCCATCCCAAAGCTCATGTGGCCCCCCTATTGTATTTATGAATATAAAATATTTGGCATAATTTGAATGCAATTTGTCTTAAAATCCTCATATATATATATATACTTCTGCATCTGAATGCCCCCCCAAATTTACAGAGAAATCGGCGCCCTTGCTTGACAGAGCAGCTGAACGCTCTTCCAAAAGAAGCCTTCCATAATTGCTTCCAGTCATGAATTCAACGTTGGGATAATTGCATTACTAGCCAAGGACAGTATTATTGAAGGAGATTAAATCAAATTCCATATAAGCTTATTACATTGTTTCTAATAAGATTATTCATTGTATCCCTTGATCACACCTCGTTGAAATAGCAAGCAAATGGAATGATGATCATATTAGGCAACTGACCATATTTGACCCACTTTAATGTTAAAGTGAAATAGTTAAAGCTATTTTTCCAAGAAAAAATAATGAGAAGATTTTAAAACATTTCATCGAGGTTTTACGCTATTACAAAAAAAACTATATGGCTGCTTCAGTTATTTTCTTCCTTTTGTGTAATAATGTTGGAGAGTTTTTAAAGCATTTCTGCACTGCCAACCCTGTTGCTCCGCTTCGCTGACACCTAACACACCCAGTTGCCAGCCAACCTTGAGACGAACCTTGCATGGATAAAGTGTGACCCAAATTCATAAAGCCTTTTCTTCCCTTGCCTCTCTCACACATAACATGATAACACACATATTGCCTCCACCCACTGAGAAGATAAACATCTCTCTTTGCCTCGCTACTGCTGGCCTTAGTCATAACCAAAACAAACACAACACTACAAAGCTAAGCTTTACATGTTTTTTCTCTCTTTCCAGAAACAGAGATTTTTTTTCACTCATACAGTAAAACCCAAGTTATCCGAGGAAGCAGGGTCAGCTAGTGATAGGTCACAAATTTTCAGTC
The DNA here is from genome assembly GCF_964235325.1 of Thermobia domestica. NCBI lineage: Eukaryota > Metazoa > Arthropoda > Insecta > Zygentoma > Lepismatidae > Thermobia > Thermobia domestica. The sequence goes on from NC_137454.1 coordinate 33,860,745, forward strand.
CGTGAGGCCCCTAATTCTATCAAAATTCACCATAGTTTGTGATGGATAATATTGTATCTATAGTTTAGCTACAAGGGTTCTACCTTCAATTCTCGATTTTCGGACACTAGATCGAAAACATGTGACAGACTTTTCAGTCCAGCCATCCTGGGTGAGGTTTTTCCTGGGTTTTCCTCATTCACACCAGGCAAATGCCGGAACGGTACCTAGCACAATAGTCCCAGGCCACTTTCTTCATTCGCCATTCTTGTTTTCCTCTCCAATTCCCAGTGTAGTGTAATCGCCGAGGGATGTCATCGCTCATATGTGTGATGGGCTAACATGGCCACAGATGCCGAAAGCCCAGAAATCTAATTCCTAATCCTAATCCTAGTGACGGCCTAACGTGACCACAAATGCCGAAAGCCCAGAAATCTAATTCCTAATCCTTATCCTAGTGACGGCCTAACATGGCCACAGATGCCGAATACCAAGAAATCTAATTCCTAATCCTAATCCTAGTGACGGCCTAACATGGCCACAGATACCGAAAGCCCAGAAATCTAATTCCTAATCCTAGTGACGGCCTAATATGGCCACAGATGCCGAAAGCCCAGAAATCTAATTCCTAATCCTAGTGATGGCCTAACATGGCCACAGATGCCGAAAGCCCAGAAATCTAATTCCTAATCCTAATCCTAGTGACGGCCTAACGTGGCCACAGATGCCGAAAGCCCAGAAATCTAATTCCTAATCCTAATCCTAGTGACGGTCTAACATGGCCATAGATGCCGAAAGCCCAGAAATCTAATTCCTAATCTTAATCCTAGTGACGGCCTAACATGGCCACAGATGCCGAAAGCCCAGAAATCTAATTCCTAATCCTAATCCTAGTGACGGCCTAACATGACCACAGATGCCGAAAGCCCAGAAATCTAATTCCTAATCCTAATCATAGTAACCGCCTAACATGGCCATAGATGCCGAAAGCTCAGAAATCTAATGTATCGTTTAAAGATTATAGCAAATCCTCTGACTTATTCATTTTCATTTGTCCCCATTTAGGTTGCAGGATATTACCATAGACTAGTGTTTTCCAATCTAGGAGGCGCAAGCTACTGACAGAAATAATCTACATTCATATTTACGAATATGGCGAATATTTTAATAAAGAGACATTAAATAAAATATCGTACATAAACAATGTAACTATCGAGTAAGAAATGTGATTCCAATAAGAACAAAGCTGACAAAAAAATAATACTGCACTGTAATGCCCGAGTCACAGTGGGTCAGTAGTAAAGCATCAACTTCTTCTCGGCTCTGTGGATTCCTCGGCTCGATCGCAACTCGTACCATGTGGGTTTTGTTGTGGACAAACAACATGGGCGTGGTTTTTCTAAGGGTTTTCCCGTTTCCTTCGTCTATCATTCCACCATTTCACTCGTTATTATCTTCAACGCCTTCCTTAGTCTTGGTGCATAATCATGGAACGTTAAACTGAACTATCATGGTATCTAGAAAGTTTGTTGGATATGTATGTAAATTGGTAAGATTATTAAAAATTTAAGAATTCAATGCTGCAACTGAAATTGAAAAAAAAAAAGGTCAGACTAACGAGCAGCATGGAGAGTGGGCCATTAGGATTGACAAAGTGGATTGCCAGTGAATAAGGTTGAGAACCACTGCTGTAGACGAACTAAGTGTGTTATATTTTACTTACAAATTACTGACAACTGCCCGTAGTTAACTTACTAGAGCTCTAGGTGCGGATGATTCTAGCCTCAAAACCTAGCCGACGTACAATGTCCCACATAACATTGCAAAAATGTCCATTGGATCTCATTTCAACATCTGACAGGTAATATACCTGTCCCTGAACATGCGTTGAAAACTTAATGTTGTTAGGTGCTTCCGGTTCTTTGGCTTTCATCTCAGTAATTTAGCTGGAAAACTGTATGTTGGACACCTCCTATTCTTTGGGTTTCATCTCAGTAATTTAGCTGGAAAACTGTATGTTGGGCACCTCCTATTCTTTGGGTTTCATCTCAGTAATTTAGCTGGAAAACTGTATGTTGGGCACCTCCTATTCTTTGGGTTTTATCTCATTAATTTAGCTGGGAAACTGTTTGTTGCGCTCTCCTATTCTTTGGCTTTAAGTCATTATTTTAGCTAGTAAACTGTATGTTAGACACCTCGTGCTCTTTGGCTTTTCTCTCATTAATTTAGGTGGGAAACCGTTTGTTGGATATCACTTATTCCTTGACTTTTGTCTTATTAATTTAACTGGGAAACTGTACGTTGGGCACCTCTTGTCCTTTGGTTTTTATCTAATTAATTTAGCTTTGAAGGTATTTGTTGGACACCTCATGTTCTTTGACTTTTATCTCATTAATTTAGCTGGGGAAACTATTCATTGGGTACTTCCTATTCTTTAAATTTTGTGTCATTAATTTATCTGGGAAACTGTTTTGCACTTCCTGTTCTCTTGATCGTATCTCGCTAATTTAGCTGGGAAACTTTTGGGCACCTCTTCCTTGGCTTTTATCTCTTTAATTTAGCTGGGAAACTGTATGTTGGACACCCTCTATTCTCTGGCTTTTGTCTCATTAATTTAGCTGGGACTTTTTTGTTTTCTTTGAAATGAACTGGAAATTTAATGATACAATTTTACTGATTTCTTCTTAATATTTGTTAGTTAAATGTCTCTTGCTTTTCCAAAATGAATTGCACTAACTAACTAACTAACTAACTCTATGGCCTATGCAACCCGAAGGTTTAATGCCGCGTTCACAAAAGCTTTCCACTGACTTCTATCCTTAGCCAACTGGATCCAGTTTCGACTTTGTATTCCTATCTCTGCGAGATCCATCTTAATATCGTTCTCCCATCTGCGCCAAGATCTTCCTAAAGGTCGTTTTCCGGTTGGTCTACCAGTTAAGTCTTCGAAAGCATTAATATTTTCGTCCATTCTGACTACAAAACCTGCCCATCTGAGCCTCCTAGACTTGAGGACCATAACAATGTTGGGCGAACCGTATAAATTATGTAGTTCGTCGTTATGAAGTTCCCGCTATTCCCCATTCCCGTTTCTCTTAGGTCTGAATATTCGTCTCAGGATCTTGTTCTCAAATACTTTCAGTCTATGTTTTTCTCTCTGAGTAAGCGACCATGTTTCGCAACCATACAGAACAACAGGCATGATTATTGTTTTATATATTTTAAGCTTCAAATTCCTCGATAGAATTCGCGACGACAAGAGATTTTGAACTGACTAATAACACGAATTCCCTGCTTTTAGTCGACATTTAATTTCTTCGTAAATAGGGTTTTCGTCTGTTAATATTGATCCTAGATATTTGGCAGTATCTACTTTATCAAAAATATTATTTAATATATTAACGCATCTATAATTTCCCATATTACGATCCCGACGAACTTCCATTATTTAGTTTTCTCTGCATTTACTTCTAAACCCTTGTTCCTGCAAGCGTTTAGTAAGACCTCTGCATTTCTTTCTACTGTTTTCCTATCATCCCCTATTAAATTTACATCATCAGCGTACGTCATAACCTGGTGAATACCGTTCAAGTCTAGGTTCTGGTTGCTATCTTTGATTTTCGTTATAGCGTATTCCAGAACAAAGTTGAATAATAATGGCGACAACGCATCTCCTTGTTTCAGGCCATTGTTGACGTGAAAGCTCGTGGACAAAAATTTTCCTACCCAGACTTTACTTTGGGATTCATTTAAACATATCTTAATTAATCTAATTAACTTTTTCGGTATTCCAAATTCGGTAAGAATGTTGTACAATGTTTCTCTCCTAACCGAGTCGTAAGCCTTTCTAAAATCAATAAATAATTGATGCACTTCTTTTCTAGTATTTGGAAATGGTAAATATTTGGTCGATAGTTGATCGATTTCATCTAAATCCACACTGATAATCTCCAATAATCTCATCGGGGCTAATCTTGTTAATAGAATGTTTGAGAGGATTTATATTATGTTGACAGAAGAGAGAGGTCTCGATAATTATTAGTCAGTTTTGTAACCTTTCTTGTGAATTAGAAGAATGATTGATTCTTTCCACTTTTTCGCATCCAGCTAAAATTAACTCAGTCGGAATTTCGTCTACACCCGGAGATTTGTGTTTCTTTAATTTCTTTATAGCGATTTCCACTTCTATTCGGTTAGGTTCTGGAATATACGGCTCTGCGGTGTGCGTTTCTCTTTCTCCGCACTGGAAAAAAATTGTAATTAAATTGCTAAACATCAATGTAAAATCATTTATCCTTCATTTTGTAAGTTGATATACAGTCGTTTATCAATTACATTACAAAATTTGCTGGTTTTTATTTACAAATTTATAAGAAAGTATGATATTTTTATTGATAAAAATGTAATTTAACACCATTACATATTAGTAATTTTACTTTATAGCTATAAATTGATTTATATAGAGGAGTAGCAAACAGATTGCCACCGTTTTTTTTTTTTTTTTTTTTTTTTGTAAATTTACTTGTGAAAGTTTTTCCGGGCATGCACATTAGTTTTCGGCTGCATGTTAAGCAATTTGTCAAAGAAATATTTCCATCTATTTAAGATGCTATCTGTATCAGTGAGGACTGTTCCCTCAGCTTCCTTTAATATATAAGCACGAGGTTGATAGCCTTTCTTAAATTCGCTGATCCCCTTATACATGTCCCGAATGTTTCTATTTTTACTATTATCTTCAAGTTCCTTAATTTTAGATTTCAAAAAATCGCGTTTCTTTGTTCTAAAAGTTTTGGAAGTTTCGCGCCTGATGTCTATGAAATTTTTTGTAGTTAAATTGCAGTATGTTATATAAATGTAATGTTATTTAAATTTGATTATTACCGGTAAGTATTAAATTTTATGTAACACACTAGCTCTTTGGCCTATGAAATCCAAAGGTCCAATGTTACATTCATTAAAACTGTGCATTAACTTACGTGCCAACCGGATCCAGTTGGTACTTTGTATTCCTATTTCCTCCAGATCAATCTTAATATTGTTCTCATATATGCGCCTGGGCCTTTCTAATGGTCTTTTACCGATTAAATTAAAAGTTTGAAAGCATTCTTACTTTCTTCCATTCTGGCCACACGACTTGCCCACCTGAGCATCCAAGACTTAATGACCATAACAGTTTTAGGTAAATGGTATAAATTATGCAGTTTCTCGTTATGAAGTTTCCACCATTTCCCATTCTCGTCCCTCCCAGGTTCGAATATTTGTCTGAGGATTTTATTTTCAATTACCATTGTTAACATTTTTATAAGAATTGTCTCCATATATGAAGAAAAAAGCAAAAAGGAAAGAGAATTCTATGTAAAACAACGGATTAGTTAAATGTTTTTGATAATCATGTTGAATATGTACTTATGTCAACAACATTGTAACTTTTCTTGTTTTACTATGAATTTCCATATCTCATTTCATTCTTGAATACTAGTTAATTCCGTGCCCAATGTCCTGATCTTGGGGAATAACTAATCGCAATCCTAAAAATAGTTTGTTCCACGTCTCAATCTTGAATAATAGCTTATCCCACATTCCAATCTTTAATAGTAACTTATCCCAATCTTGGATAATGACTTATCACCAAATATTCCAATCTTGAATAACAGCTTATTCTATATTTCATCAATATTGGATAATAACTCTTTTTATATCGTAATAGTGATTTTATTACTTATCCGAAAATTAAACACACTGCTGAACAAGACTGCACTTATTTAATATAAAAACACATTTACACGTGACGTTTCGATCTTCTAGCCAAGATCCTCATCAGACGTGTGTTTTTATATTAAATTATGCAGTCTTGTTCAGCAGTGTGTTTAATTTTCTGATTTTATTCGCAAGACGTATGACTATGATTGTGTGTCTATTACTTATCCCAATCTTGAATTTTGAATAACTGCTTATTATCAAATATTCCAATCTTGAATTATAGTTTATCCTGTATTTTATCTTGAGTAGTAGCTTATTTTATATCCTATATTCGAAAGCTTTGTACTTTTAACAGGTTTTGAACCTAGATTACTTTTACGGAAATTGGGAGCTCCTGTCGTGAGACTATGGCAGCCGTTGTTTAACAAGCCAAAAAGAAAACCAAACCTTCAGCTTCTCTCATGTTTATGCTCAGCAGAAAAAAATCTTTAAGTTTTACGTCCCACGTTTATACTGGCAAGGTTAAAGAAGACTGTGCTGATGAGAAATGAATGAAATGATGTAATGAAGAAAGTGGGAAGAAACGGGAGAACCCCAAGAAAACCCACGCGCACGCTGTTTGTCCACCACGAAGTCCACTTTGTAGGAGTTGGGATCAAACCAGGGACCCAGACATCAGAGGTGAAACACTCTACCACTAAGTAATTGCGGCTACCACTCTGTAGAAAAAATGTTATAATGTGTAACGAGACTGGCAAAATCACGAATACAATGCTGTAGCCGTACATCACAAACTCACGTGAAATGAGACAAGACTGGGGACTTTTAGCATCAGAACTGGGTGCTTTACCAACAGACGACAGTGTTTCTATGAATAATTATGGTTCTACTGTGTATACTTTTTAATATTTTTTCCAGAAGAGAAGGAGATGAAACAATTAAAGCTTAAACATACTTCTTTTTGTTTGTCGTGAAACATTGTTCTTAAGTTGAGATTAAAATGAGACAAATTTGACAAAATTAATATTATATATGTATATTTTAAAAATTAACAAGGAAGAAATCGGATTTTTTAACGTTAAACATTACTTACTTTGTGCACCTGTTAGCGACATATACACCATTAATATTTCATATAGATCAATTTTTCACAGTGTGCGTGCAGAAGAAAATATAGCGTGTTATGGATATGAAAACGGATGAAAGATATGTGATAACATTTACACCAGCTTTCCTTTTTCCTATTAGTTTCAAAGATTTGTAGATTCAATAAACATCATGAATGCACAAGTTCCAATACATGCAACCCTTCAAAGTTATATTTTGTGATTAATGAGTACTTTTGCTTTAGTATAGCAATTACAGAACGGAATTACATTGTACGTACTTTACATACCTATACATCTGTCACTGTATGACAATGTGAGGTTGACAACTATCGTGTCGTACATGTAACAACGTTAGTTACTGACAAATATATTGCCATTTTTTTCTTTATGATTTGCAAAGAGCTTATAGCTGAGTTGAGTATATTTGGAGTTTAACGCCCATTTCAGCAGCGAGGCTATATGAGACGGGATCTACTGATTAACGTGAAGTCATAACCACACAAGAGCTTATAGTATAATTCTAATGCTTTTTTTGTTTTTTTGTTTTATGGTTATTAGTAGTTTAAAATCGGAAAATTGCCTCCACAGTTTAAAACCAGAATGAAATTTTAAAAGTATACTTAACTTCTAAAACCGCGGTGGCTCAGTCATAGAGCGTTCATCTCTGGCGCATGAGGTCCTTGGTTTGATCCCAGTTCGCATCAAGTAAACTTAATGGTGGACAAACACTGTGTACTCGGTTTTTTTCATGGTTCCCCTGTTTCCTCTCACTTTCTTTATTCCATCATTTCATTCATTTCTCATAATCACCGTCTCTTTAGGCTAGCCGGCATAACCGTGGGATCTATTCATTAACGATTTCATTTTTTTTTTTTTTTTTACTTTGAAAACAGTCAACTCGCTACGCGCATTTGAAAACAGCTTCTCCTGAGAGCAGCGGAGTCAAGCAGTGCAGAGTTTGATCAAAAGAGAGTTGGCTGACCAACCGTTAGTCTGCATGGGCTGGAATTTTTAGCCCGTTCCCGGCCCGGTCCGTGAATTTATTATGCGAGGCCCGACCAGAGTCCGAAATATATTTTAGTATTCAGGCCCGAGCCCGACCCGAGCTCGTGTGACAATTAAATGAGCCCGAAATAAGCCCGAATTACAGAGCCCGAAAAGACCCAAGAAATATGGTTCTATATTTAAAAATTTACGGCCCAGGCTCCCAGTGATATATACTTTGTAGGCCCGAGTCCGGCCTGCAGGCCGGGTCGAGCTTAAGCCCGCGGGCTTGGCCCGAGCCCGTGCAGGTATCTACCGTCCGTAATGGTGCTGCGTTGGTATTGTAGCGTCTGTACTTGGCGTCGTGAAGACAATTGGGGGGCAACTTGAAAGAAAGAAGTATAAAATTTCAATCTAGGAAAGCCATCATTAACAGCGAGAGAAGAGCAACGCACTTATCACATTATCATCCCAAAGATATGAGTGTCACAAGCTGGCTGCTAGAACCAGGCCCCTAACATGGCTGTTGCGCCAAAACTTATATTTTAAAACAAAGCAAGAGTAAATAAATAAGTAAATAAATGAAAATAAAAATTAACCGCTATGGAGAAAAAGGGAAATCTGTCCATTGCCAGCGGAATTGGCGGGTAGGTGTGTAAAGTGCTTTAAATCAAAAGTTAGTGTTTTTAGACAAGTCGAATTTGAAAGTTCAAATATAAATCGAAAAATTCAGTTTGGGTTTCAGACATAAAAAAAAACAGTCCTATTAACATGAAGAGCTACAATAGCTAATCATTTTCCCAAAACCGGACTTTGGATTTTGGTAGAACTTTCAAATGCGATTTCTCTAAAATACTATTTTTTGACTTAACACACTTTACACACCCATCCGCCAATTGTAATCTAACTAAAAACCTTACACCTTCAGCGCAAAAGATGAGAAAAAGCATTTCGTTGCCAAAATTAATCGTAATGTCACTTTAAGCTCTAGGTTTTGGAAAGAAGAGAAGATATTACGAATTTATAACAACAAACGTTTTCACAAATTCAAAACCGTAAGCATGAAGCAAAATTTCTGAGGAAACAAATGATAACACACAGTCGTTGTAAATAGCCAGTGCAGGTAGCGACATCTGTTAGCGTAACTAGTCATCATTATGATTAGTATGACGCGCACAATGAAGGACAGAGACGTTTCCTATTTCTTGTATGATGGTTCTCGTTCTGTCTCTAACCCATGGTTAGGGAGACGCGGTGGCTGAGTGGCATAGCGCTTACCTCTGGTACGTAGGTTCCCTATTTCGATACCCTCCCAAGTAAGTTTGTGGTTGACAACATCCTGTCCGTGCGGGTTTTCTCGAGGTACTCCCGTTTCTTCCCGCTTTCTCATTCCACCAACTATTTCATCATCATTCACTGGCTTTAATCATCGTTTTCCTTAGCCCAAAAGGCATAATGTGGGATATTAAGCTGAAGGATTTTATTTCATTTTCTAACCAGATGGTTCGTTACCTCTTTTGTGTCTTCAATGCACCATGGACGACATTAGCGGGGGGTCGGGAGGACGCGTCCCCTCTAGATTTTAGTCAAATATATTTAAAGAAACTATACTATTTTGTCGGAAAGAGGATTTTGATTTTGATTCATCCTACCCCTCCCCCAGATTTAAAAAGCTTTTGACGCCAGTGAATGCACATGTTCGTTCTGCCTACATTTAAACATTAAACTTAGAATTAGAGGACTGTTAAAAAAGAAGGGACCGAATGGTGTATTAGGGAGATCACTAACTATGTTTTAATAGTGGACAAGCAACCTTTGGTTTCTCTTATTGATTTCAAAGATCTTTAGATTCAATAATAATCAATTAAGCTCTTTCGATACATGAAATTCAAGATGGTTGCATTATCAATTCTTCTGCCTTTATATATATATACATACTGTACTTTGTGTTAACATCTACTGAACTTTATTGCTTGGTTCATTTAGTCTTACATATTATGAGATTTTTTTTTCTTTCATGCACACTGTTTTCTGGCCCTTTCCGTATGTTCTATGGAAGATCTTGAACTTGGATTATAACCAATCAGTCATAACAATAGAAGTGATTCCTTCGTCCACATACTCTGTACATTTTTCAGTGACATGTGTAAAATTGAGTAATTGGTAAGCCTGCCATATTTTTTTTCATGAGAATACGGGATACTTTCATCTCCCCGCCCCCCATCAAACTTTCCAACACAATACATTTTTGGGAAAAATTTTCACTGCATTATTTGAAATGGATATGAAGAAGTAACGAACAATCCGTAGTATAATCTGTTCTCAGGAAACTCTTTATGCCTCTGCAGAACTCCTATGAGAGTCCTTCGTTTCTAAGCGGTTATAGTGCTCGCCTTTGGCATTGGAGACCCAGGTTTGATTCCCGGCGGGAGCTCATGGATTCCACGTTAATCTATAGGTCCACGTCTCATATAGCCTCGCTGCTGAATGGGATGCTAAATTTAAAATACATAAATAAATCAAGATCTCCTATAATGGTTTGCATTTAGATGAGATTTTTTTCTCATCTGAATATGCTACCGAGACAATATATTATTTAAGAATCTAGCAGACGAAAGAAAATGATATACCGTACCTACTATGTTCTACATAGACACAGTACTGCGTAATCTAGAATGGCTCAAGAATATTAAGTATTGTTATTACAAATAATATATATATATATATATATATGGGGTTTTCAATCACAGTAAATTAGTACATGAAATTTTACTCATATTTTGAACGAAATATAATTTTCTTTTCTCAAACACTGTACGTTACATCTTGTACCAAATATTCATGACAACACTCAAGAAATACAAGAAATATAACAGTAACGATCTTGATACGGTTCTACCATATCTCAATGTAATTTACTAACAAGGATAAAATAACATGCAAGTCTCAATTGCATACACATTATTGATCGTTTTGTTTGTATAACAGACACACAAAGAATCCTTCAACTTATATGCATTTATCAGTAGAATGTAGTTTTTCAATACAGATTTCTATTGTTGAGCAATTGATCGTACATTTCAATGCATGAAAACTGCAAGTTTTGCTTCACAATTAAAGCAATTGCAATGATGGATCCTGAAATATTTGTTTCCTAACTTAACCAGAAGTAGTTAGTTTTATTTTTATTTATTCTTTTTTAAAGGGAGGTTCTATTCCTGCATTTGACTCTGGAATGCAGACAATTTTCGGGAGGACTGTTTACATTTATACCTAGGAACATCTTTTCTTGACATACTGAACACAGCCACCCATCCCATCGATCGTGTGCTTTGACATTTGAGTTATTCCAGTTATTTCACTCGTTTGCTAGAATGCCTTTAATAATAAAAAAACACGTCAAAATCTTTGATGTTTAACGTCCCACGTTTACGCCTGTTAGGCTAAGGAAGACGAAGATTATACGAAGTGAATGATGATGGAAGAATTGGTGGAATGAGAAAGTGGAAGGAAACGGTACCCTGAGAAAGCCCACGAGCATGATGTTGTCCATCACAAACTTACTGGCCGCAGATCGAACCAGGGACCCCTATGCAACACAGGTAAGTGCACTACCATACAGCCACCATGTCCATCAAAACTCGTCAAAGAGTGTTATGCTGTCAACTTGTTTCTTCAACATTTGACCATTCAGGCTCTGATTTCAAAGTACACCAAGCTAATGTGCTAAGATCTGAAACTTGCTTCCCCCATGAAATTAGATAGTTATATGATACAGTGTAGAGTGTGTGAACATAGTCCTCTGTATAAATTCTATCCTGTCCTTGTTTCTCAGATCCATACATGCAGGCCCGTATCCACGGGGAGCTAGGGGGGCAAGGCTCCCCCGTAAACTTTGGCTGGGCCCCTAAAAGTTTCACGGTAGGCTTGCAAATGAACTATAATATGGTGATGAAGTATAATATGATTGGGTCGGGCCCCCCCTAACTTCTACCGAGCCCCCCTAAATTTTCGAGCTGGCTACGGGCCTGCATACATGTCCTTCAACAGAGATTAGGTTTCAGATTCATAAAAATATTATTTTTCCTACTTTTCACCCTCATTATGAGAAGTTCATACCATGCTAAAGCGTCAGCAATACATGCATACTGTTTTTCAATATCTCGTATATTTGTCTCAAAAATATTCAATTGACTCTACAAAAGCCACAACCACAATTCCGACTCTTCACCATTAAGAAAAAATTTAAAACATTAGGAGACCTTAACTCAGGCAGAAAAAATAATTTTAGAGCAAGATATAAAATAACAATTCTTTCAAGAATCAGCAACAGTGCCAGCCACTTTGTGCTATTGTAACCCAATACTTGTCAACTTTTACGAAAATTCTTTGAGACTTTCTACTAAATTCCTAAACTTTTAAGTGTACCCCACTTTGTGGTAAGAAATATTGATCTAGAAGTGGTAGGAAATTTTCTTGTTTGTGGATAATGGTGTTGATGGATAAACGGGATGGGACTAAAATACGGGACATTTGCCTGTCCCGACTAAATTTATGGGGACGCGGGACACTCGGCTCCAAAATCGGGACTGTCCCGATTTTTACGGGACTTATGGCAGGCTTAGTAATTGGCTACATCAGGCGCGTACCCAAAAATTTATGTTGGGGGTATCCGAAGTTTTAGGAGGGTCCAGCAGTAGTATTCACTATGTTTAGGGCATTATATTACATTCGATAGAACGATAACTAATTGTAAAGTACTGACATCTATATTCTCAGCAAAAAATAATAATACTAAATTCTATTTATAAGAGAAGAAAGAGTACATATGTACGGTAGTGTAAGATCAAATGTTCAAGGACCATCTACCACTTCTCTTAAGAAAATATAGAAATGTAAGTCACTCACAAAGTTTCGGGGGGAGGACCTGGTGGACCACCCCAGTGGGTGTATCCCTTGGCTACATAGGATCTTCTATCCTTTCCCAAACCTACCCTGTTATTACAATGCATTTTTGGTAACGAAAGGGCTTTTCTCTTCTTCGACGCTTAATGTGTAGATTAGAATGATCCGCTCATAATAGAGAAATCCCCATTTCTCTGCATAAAGAATATTTTTTTTATATGTTTAGATTAGAATGAAACAATAATGAAGGAATAATTTATAATAATAATAATTTATTTTCCTTTCCGAATTAACGGACACTATAACTTTCTCAATCATTATGGAAACAAATCATTCAAAAATAGTGTTTTCTCTCTCGCACGCAACAATGAAAGTTTTAGATTGAAAATGCGGTTAATTATTGAAGACTGGGAGGCGTACAGTATATAAATATCTTAAACATGGCAGAAAACAACACGAAAATTAAAATAATGTGGTCGAAAGGGAATTATATTCGCTTTTCTTTCTGTAATTAAGGCTTTCTAGTAAAAGCACTTTTAAAAATTCTTTTATAAAATAATGTCACATTATGAATTTTCAATTTCTTCAGATTACTTTTTCCTAATTTAATTTTGTTAATCAACTGCGTCATCTACCCTTTTCTAATCCAATTTATTTAGAGGAATTATTTACTAGGATCTATGAAGAATTATTTTTCTTTTCTTTGGAATAAACTGCAATTTTAATCTTTTGATTTTTTACAGTTTTCATGTTCATCTAAAATGCCCTTTACTTCATCAACATTTTAATTTTATGATGCATAATATTTATATTGATACAAAGCTAGTTCAAAAGTCTATAACCAGTGGCGTATTTACGATTTTGTTTCGGGAGGGGCTTTGCTAACTTTCGGGGGGGGGGCTTTCCATGTAAATGTGAAAATTCTGCATTGATATTTCATTTAATTTACTATACTAAGTAAGATTTCGGGGGGGGCTTAAGCCCGGAAACCACCCCCATAAATACGCCACTGTCTATAACAGATACTAGGAATGCATGCTGACTGAAACAGCAGCGGGCTTAAAGGAAGTTACCGTCAGTGGCGAAGCGTAATCGCACACATAGGGTAGGTCCGATAAACTAATATTCCCATTCATTCCCATTTAGCTACAAGGGATTTGCAGGGGGGATGAGGGAAATTTCCTCCTCACTTGCTGTTTTCATTTCCTGTATATTTGAAAATGGAGGGAGAGGGATAAAGTACATTCTTACTGTTAGCTGTCAAATTTCTTGGATAAGCGTTTGTTACTTGCATCTCCCACTTTGAAATAAATACAATACTGCATTTAATTAATGCATCACGTGATAATGACTTCACAAGACATGTTAATGCTCAGAAGGAACTTCATTTGAATCAACGCAAGATATTGTATTCTATGCAGTTGCGTATTTAACGGGGTGACTTTAGGACCTAAGCACTCACCGACATTTTATCGCAAATTTTTATTATTTTATATGAATTGCAGAATTTTCATATTTCAAGGAATAAAGTTAGCAAAGTCCCTCCCGAAACAAGCAAAGCCCCTCGAAATAAAATCGTTAATATCCAACTGATTCTATGAAATGGAAAACTCAACTAAAATTACACACAAATATTAGTATTTTATCCTCTACGGTGGCATTTGGCAAATTTATACATATGTTTAACGTGTCAGACTTATGTTCTAAAAGCTATTATGGACCAGGCCCCATGTAGGAAAAAAACAGCTACTCTGAATAACTCCTGAGAGTATATACCTAAACTAAACAAATTATCACTAATAAAAATACATAGTTCTACATAGAAACTTCTTACTCGGTGTTAGGAAAATAATTTTATTATATATTAGCATTGAAAGATGCCTTCAACGCTAAAACTAAACTTCCAGAGGCAAGCCTTCGCACCTTTTCAAGAACACGTGCAATTCCCAGCGATAATAGCTTCGCTCCCTGAGCACCATAGTCCGTAAGCCTGTCTAGAGAGCTGGTGAGGCTCAGACGAAAGGGTCTCCAAGTGTTTCCAACCTCCTATTTTTTTTTTTTTTTTTTTTTTTTTACCGAAAAGACCGAAATATTGAAGTATTGACTTTATTTTTATAAGAAATCAAAGATAAAGAAAATATACGGTAGAAAATGGGATAGGCCCGGCCTCAGAGTCTCATAGTACGCTTTGCCGCTGGTTACCGTGGCCCCGTATTTTTCAACTTTTTTTGGGTTTGAAATGTATATTTTAATGAGCTGTTTCCAATGGTACCACTTTTGATTTCTGGAAACGACAGCTTCAAGGTCAAATTAGCGGTCAAAAATTAAAAGTGGGACCATCTGATCAATGCAGACCAATGACCGACTGGGACGAAATGAGTGCCATTCGTTTCATATTCCATTTTCCCGAGAATTGTATTTTGACTCCAAAAATTAACGAAAATTATGAATTTTGGATCTTAAATTTTCGTTAATTTTCCGGATCAAAATTATATTTTCGGTAAAATGGCATATCAATTATTCATGTACGTGTGAATACAAATCGAATGACACCCATCTCGTCCCAGTCGGTCGCTGGTCCAAATTGCTCAAAATCCCGGACTTCCGTTAATTTTCGGGGTCAAATTAGAATTTTCGGGAAAACGGCATAGCATGTACGCCTGAATACGAATGGAATGACACCAATTTCGTCCGAGTCGGTTACTGGTCCGCATTGTCCAAATGGTCCCATTTTTTATTTCTAACCCCTAATTTGACTTTAAAGTGCTCGTTTCCAGAAATCAAAAGTGGTGCCATTCGAAACAGCTCATCACAATATACATTTCAAACCCAAAAAAAGTTGAGAAATACGGGGCCACGGTAACCAGTGGCGAAGCGTACTATGAGACTCTGAGGCCGGGCCTACCCCGTTTTCTACCGTATATTTTCTTTATCTTTGATTTCTTATAAAATAAAGTCAATACTTCAATATTTCGGTCTTGAAATGTCAAAAACACAAAAACAAAATAAGGAACTGCATATAGGTGAGAAGCAAGAAAAAAAAGATTATATAAACTAAAGAAATTGTAAAGAAGGGAGTTATTTAGTCAGTCATTGGATCAGTCATAACGAGCGTCGTGAGTCGACCTTTGGATCCTTGTCAATAATGGACCTCAGCCTGTAAAATCCAACCTTCCTGTAAGTACTTCGTTAATTATGCTAAGAAGCAATACATAAGAAGTTCGTGCATGGAGGTCTTCCTTCATGACAGGCGTAATATTGTAAAATTTTATAATTTCTATAAATATTATTTGGAACCTTTTCTCTATGTAACTTGTTAAATAAAAATCAAGATGCATCTGAAGTAGTATTGTTCTTCTACTGAGGATAACAATCCTATAATCATTATTCAATTAGTAACTAAATCCTCCTATCTAAAAGTTACGAAACAATACAAATTATTAAAAATAAAATGTTTCTGAAACTCAGGGGAGGCCACTGTCCCCTTCCTTTCTCAAGTGATGCCTCTAGACAAAGCAAACACTGAAACGGTCATTGCGGAATGGGACAAAGTTTGAATCACCTCTTTAAGTTGGTCGCAATCTTGGAAGTCCGCCATCTTGAATCCAAGTTCATTTTTTTTTCAAATGGGAGGGAAATCATGCGATATATCGATTGACACTAAAAATAACTTAGAGAAACGATAGTTGGATTTGATCTTACTTAAATGTAACGATGCGATTGTTAATTGATGTTTTCTGAAGAAAAAATTGAAAATAACGACTCTTGCAGTATATGCTCAAAATGTCACCCGATATGAGTTGATGTGAGTTCTATGAGCTTTTTCAGCTTAGCATATACCCCAAGGAAAACTTCATGTCGAATGTTGCCACATATCTTGTGAATGCGCTATTATATGTGATGAACGACTCGAACCCAGACCCGAACACAGGATAAACCATTTACTTCAAGTGACATCACATGTAGAAATCTTGTTGAAAGGTTCAGGGAACAGAGTGACCACTTAAATGGTGCGCGACAACTATCTACATTCTACGAGACTTCATTTCTAGGCACCACGTTTGCGCCGTGAATCGGAACGCGACAAGTGAACTATATGGTGGTTTCTTCGAGGTTGTCCCGTTTCGTCTCACTTATTTTCAGTTCACTATTTCGTTCACTATCATCACTGTTTCCCTTAGCCTCGGAGCATAATCATGGGGCGTTAAACTGAACAAAAAAAAAAAAAAAAACAAAAGAAATAGAAAAACGGCAAG
The DNA here is from genome assembly GCF_964235325.1 of Thermobia domestica. NCBI lineage: Eukaryota > Metazoa > Arthropoda > Insecta > Zygentoma > Lepismatidae > Thermobia > Thermobia domestica. Next base: position 33,877,678 of record NC_137454.1, read on the forward strand.
ACAGAGATGAAATACATAAACACAATAACTCCTGGGAGGTCCTTCGTAGCTAAGCGGTTAGTGTATGCGCCTTTGGCGTGGGAGACTTGGCTTTGATTCCCAGCCGGAGCTCATGTGGTTCGGATTCCACGTTAATCAGTAGGCCCACATCTCATATAGCCTCGCTGCTGAAAGGGACGTTAAACTCAAAATCCAAGTTCTGACAATAACTCAAGGATGGCATGTACACACCAAATTAACTTCATAATGTCAATACTTAAATCAATTTTTCTTTAATTGATATTGTAACTTCTTGTAATTTATTTTTATAGAAATACGAATTAGATTTCTGGTCTTTCGGCATCTATAGTATGTTAGCCAGTTACGTCTTTCGGTGACCACACTATCCAAGCAAAGGGAAGGAATGAAGAGATCTGGGACCTGTATGTTAGGTACATTCCACATTTGCCTTGTGTGAATGAGAAAAACTCAGGAAAACTTCACCCAGGATAGCTGGTCTGAAAAAGGTTTACCGCTCACACCAAAGACGAGAGCGTTAGCGACTACGCTACTTGGGGCCACGTGATTTTTATATTTGAACATTTTGAATAATATGTAAAACTGCTGACGTAAAGATTCATTATACATATAACTTGTATACACTATAACATAGTACCTTTAAATGGTAAGCATTATTTAAAATATCAGCGATATGAAATTTGTTGTTTGAAACCCCCTTTAATGAGATCCTCTGTATACCACTGTGTATGTAGCCGGGGCTGGTGGCGTGGTTTTCTAATTCAGCTATCTTGGAGGCGAGATAATGTGGTGGGAAATGATTTATACTGTTATATGGTTGATCTTACGTGATGATATATTCATCCGCCAACTGCATCGAATTGAGAGTCACGGCTATGGTTTCGGAGCCCAAGTTAATAGTATGTCCCATTCTCAATAGTCTTAGTGTTGCAGAAAGACGCGAAACAAAAACTCAAACGCTATTTGCTACAAGTATTTGATACATTGGAACACTATTTGCTACATGTATTTGATACACTTGAACACTATTTGTTACATGTACTTGATACATTTGAACACTATTTGCTACATGTATTTTGCACACTTGAATACTACTTACTACATGCATTTGATACACTTGAACACTATTTGCCACATGTATTTGATACACTTGAATATTATTTGCTACATGTATTTGATACACTTCAACACTATTTGTTACATGTACTTGATACATTTGAACACTATTTGCTACATGTATTTTGCACACTTGAATACTACTTACTACATGCATTTGATACACTTGAACACTATTTGCCATATGTATTTGATACACTTGAATATTATTTGCTACATGTATTTGATACACTTCAACACTATTTGTTACATGTACTTGATACATTTGAACACTATTTGCTACATATATTTTGCACACTTGAATACTACTTACTACATGCATTTGATACACTTGAACACTATGTGCTACATATATTTGATACACTTGAATTAATATACCCAAAATATCTTTGTATAAAATAGTTTAGAACAGTTTGCCATTGCCTACAAATTTAGTCTTCCTTTATCTGGTCGCCCTTGAGAGCTCTCGATCGTTCCTTTTACGTCTACGTTAAGTGTCTTCTTTAATCTCTCTCGTTAAAAAAATAACGACACGAAAAGTCTAGTAATCTATTGAGAATTGAACTTATAGCTGACTATTTGATCCTATCTCTTTGTATCCTTTGATGTCCTATAGGAATTGTTTCTATTTTTTTCACACTTGAACGTTATAAAGTGCTGGGGAAGAGAAGGTAGAAAAGAAGAGCGCATTTGAGAGGGGAGGGGAATTAAAATTAAGTGACCCAAGAGAATAAGGGTGAATTAGCACCCTTTTCGCTTAGTTTTTTTCCACTCATTGGTGCGGAAATGTTGTTTAACTATTGATGTTGCTGTTACAACAGCCGATATCCAGGGGAAAAGAATACAGGAGAACATGTGAGGATAGCCAAGCCAAATGCTAAACGTTCTATTTTTATTGAAAGCTTGTATATAGTTGTTGTAATATAGAATTTATAGTTTCATTGAGAAAGTGTACAAATGCATGTTGAGTTAGGAAATTTGAATTGTGCGGACCAGGTGGATCACCCGTGGTTGCGCCCATGTAGCTCACATATTTTTGAAAGTAGTAATATTGTAATCTATCTTTCCGATTAGACTCTGAATGAATACTGTATAAATATCTTCATGTGTTATTATTATAAGTTATTGTTTTCCATCCTAAGAATACGGTACAGTTGAAATGGGTTAAATTTAACACCTAGATAGGTCTATTACTGAATAGTGTATGAATGCTGCACTTTATATAAAAGTTCTAGTTGCTTTCGTTCCACTTGATTTTTCTTTTAATTTGTCTAACTAACTAACTAACTCTATGGCCTATGGAACCCGGAGGTTCAGTGCCGCGTTCACAAAAGCTCTCCACTGACTTCTATCCTTAGCTAATTGCATCCAGTTTCTACTTTGTATTCCTATCTCTGCGAGATCCATCTTAATATTGTCCTCCCATCTGCGCCTAGGTCTTCCTAATGGTCGTTTTCCTATGGGTCTACCAGTCAAGACTTTGAAAGCGTTTCTACTTTCTTCCATTCTAGCTACATGACCTGCCCACCTAAGCCTCCTAGACTTAACGACCCTAACAATGTTGGGTAAACCGTATAAACTATGTAGTTCCTCGTTATGAAGCTTCCGCCATTCCCCATTCTCGTTCCTCTTGGGTCCGAATATTCTTCTCAGGATCCTGTTCTCAAATACTTTCAGTCCATGTTCTTCCCTCAGAGTAAGCGACCATGTTTCACAACCATACAGAACAACAGGCATGATTATCGTTTTATATATTTTAAGCTTCAAATTCCTCGACAGAATTCGCGACGACAAGAGATTTTGAACCGAATAGTAACACGAATTCCCTGCTTTTAGTCGACATTTAATTTCTTCGTGAATATGATTTTCGTCTGTTAATATTGATCCTAAATATTTGAAAGTATCCACTTTATCAAAAGTATTATTTAATATTTTAACGCCTCCACAATTTGCCGTATTACGGTCCCGACGCACTTCCATGTAGTTAGTTTTCTCTGTATTTACTTCTAAACCCATGTCCCTGCAAGCGTTTAATAAGATCTCTGCATTTATTTCTACTGTTCTCCTATCATCCCCTATTAAATTTACATCATCAGCATATGCCATAACCTGGTGAATGCCGTTCAACTCTAGGCCCTGGTTGCTATCTTTGATTTTCCTTATGGCGTATTCCAGCACAAAGTTAAATAATAATGGCGACAACGCATCTCCTTGTTTCAGGCCATTTTCGACGTGGAAGCTCGTGGACAAAAATTTTCCTACCCGGACTTTACTTTGGGATTCACTTAAACATATCTTAATTAATCTAATTAGCTTTCTCGGTATTCCAAGTTCTGTAAGAACGTTGTATAATGTTTCTCTCCTAACCGAGTCGTAAGCCTTTCTAAAATCAATAAATAGTTGATGTACCGGGGTATTGTATTCCCACTTCTTTTCGAGTATTTGGCGAATGCTAAATATTTGGTCGATAGTTGATCGATTTCGTCTAAATCCGCACTGATAATCTCCAATAATTTCATCTATGTATGGGGTCAATCTTGCTAACAGAATATTTGAAAGGATTTTATAGGATGTTGACAGAAGAGAAATGCCTCGATAATTATTACAGTCAGTTTTGTCGCCTTTCTTGTGAATTGGAACAATGATTGACTCTTTCCACTCTTGTGGCAATTCTTCCTTGTTCCAGATAAGGAGAATGAGTTTGTGTATCTTGTTCCACAATTTTTCGCCTCCAGCTAAAATTAACTCAGCCGGAATTTCATCTACACCCGGAGATTTGTGTTTCTTCAATTTCTTTATAGCGGCTTCCACTTCTATTCGATTGGGTTCTGGAATATACGGTTCTGCGGTGTGTATCTCCTTTTCTCCACGCACATTAGTTTTTGGCTGTGTGTTCAGCAAATCGTCAAAGAAATCTTTCCATCTATTTAAGAGGCTATCCGTATCAGTGAGAACTGTTCCGTCAGATTTCTTTAATATATAAGCACGAGGTTGATAGCCTTTCTTAAATTCGCTGATCCCCTTATACATGTCCCGAATATTTTTATTTTTACTATTATCTTCAAGTTCCTTAATTTTAGCTTTCAAAAAATCCTGTTTCTTTGTTCTAAAAGTTTTGGAAGTTTCCCGCCTGGTATCTGCGAAATTTTGTGTAGTTGTTTCATTCGGATTTTGTAGCCACAGTAATTTTGCCTGTTTTCTCTTCTCTGCTAGTTTAATGCATTCTTGGTCGAACCATGGTTTGTTCCTACGTATTTCCGCGTGTCCCAATTTTTCTATTGCTGAACTTTTAATGCTATCTCTAATTTCAGTCCAAGTATCCTCAACACTAGTGCACTCCGAGTCTTCTAAAACCGAGAATTTATTCGAAACTTCAATCTGGTATTCCTCTCTTACCTGGCTCTCTTCTAATTTCTTTAAATTAAATCTCTCCGTTTTCGGACATTGAATATTACCTTTATTCAACGATAATCTCTCCCGTATTATCGCTACTACCAGGTAGTGATCAGTGTCACAATCAGCCCCTCTAAACGACCGGACGTCAATTATGCTAGATTGTCTTCTTCTATCTACTAAAACGTGATCAATTTGATTATGTGTTTTTCCGTCTGGTGATGTCCAAGTGTATTTATGAACGTCGCGATGTGGGAATTTTGTACTCTTCACGATTAGGTTTTTGGATGTTGCAAAGTTCACGAGTCTAACACCGTTGTCATTACTTTCCTTATGCAAACTTTCGTTCCCTATAATCGGTTTGAAAATATCCTCTCGTCCTACCTTCGCATTGAAATCCCCTAATAGAATCTTCATATGGTATCGCGGGAGTTGGTCAAATATCCGTTCCACTTCTTCATAAAAACTATCTTTTATGTCGTCACCCTTATCTTCAGTTGGAGCATGTACATTTAAAACAATAATATCACACCACCGTCCCTTAAGAGTAATAAAAGAAAGTCTGTCAGTAACAAATTCAACCCGTTTAATTGCTGGTAATATTCGTTTGTGAACGAAAAACCTTGTTCCTAACTGGTGATTTTTATTTCCTTCCCCGTAAAAGAACGTAAAATTTCCGGAATTCTCAGATCCATTTCCTTCCCACCTAACTTCCTGAACTCCTACTACGTCCATCCTGTATTTCTCTAACTCACTCGTTACAGATTTTAACGCGCCTGCCCTATAAAGACTTCTAATATTCCATGTTCCAAATCTCATGTCCATTTTCTTTTGCTGATGTCGTGCCAAGTTATCAGTCCTTGTCCGAGGCTTTTGTGAATGTTTCTGAACAAGTACCTTTTTTTACAGGATGAGGGTGTTAGCCTTACCCAAACCCCCAAGCTGGAGGACCACTCCTAGTCGTCTGTCCGCGACTGCTTATTCAGTATATTCGCAGCTAACCTCTATATCTAGAGGCCTTCTCCTCGATCCGCAACCTGAGGACGCGCCATGCCGTGGTGACAGGACTTTTAATTTGTCTACCACTAAAATCTAAACATTGTCAGTCTGTTAACAGTACGTAGTATGCTTTATGTGGATTGCGGTAAAGCTTGCTAAATGTTACATTTTGCTAAAGGTAAATGGTAACAACCGTCTGTAGCTTATATTTGTTATTCATATGGCTGAGTTACTACATTATATTATGCTTGAAACGCAACACATACTTGTGTGAATCTTGCTCTTCCTTCCTTGAGAAACTGTTTACTATTACTGTTTCCCTTAGCAGGTCATTTTGTCGGTTTAGGCCTTTAGCCATGGTCAAATCTAGTCTTAAGCCTCGATGATTTTCAGCAGTCAACTTTGGTATGTTCCCTAAAAAGTTCATCATTTACTTTCATATAAATTTTATTCCAAATCCGTCAATCAGTTCATGAGAAATTAAATAATTTTGGCCTTCTACCTTATGCGAAAATTTATCCTTTGTTAACCACTACTCCTCTCGAAGCTTTACTGAAGGTTTTATTTCTATTTTGAGGATGCAAAGAAAAAAGAATATTAGAACATGTATTAGGTAATTACTGTTTCGAAAAGCCAAATAAGAGAGAAGATAAATTGATTTTCTGCAGTGCTAAAATTCCTCTAGATAGGCAACCAAAATGACATGGAAGTTTTGTAGGGTTGCATATATAGTAGGAAACTAGCCTCAATTACTGTGGTCGGAATGAAGATTGTTATTGGTAAAAAATAGGTTAGTTACATCTGCAATATATAAAAATGAAATGGAATTTCAGTTTAACTTCTAACAATTATGCCCGTTAGACTAAGGGATACTGTTGTTTAAGGTAAGTGAATCATGATGGAAAAATACTGGAATGATAATGTGGAGGAAACGGGAGTTTCCTGGAAAACCCACTAACACGATGTTTCCACCACGATCTTACTTGCCGGGGATCGATCCAGAGACCTATGCCCCAGATGTAAGCGCTTGACCACTGAGTCATCTGCAATAGTGCCCACTTACATCTTCAATATAAATTTTTCACTACAGAGCTTAATGAAGTGAGCATAGTGAGTTTGTATCATTCGACTCGACTGGTATTTGCCTCTCTATATATGCCTATCTGTTTTTGTGTTCCAAGATGACTTACCTGATTTTTTATGAAGTTTGATATATCACTTCTAATAGTCTCCCGAAATAATCTTATTGTTTGAAGTAGTTATCCGTCAAGAATAATTGGGCGAAACCCACGTTATGCTGCAAGTTTGCAGATTTACTTACAATACAATGTTCCGATACATACCACGTGAAAATGATTCGATTTTGATAAAATATAGTGTATGCTTTCTTCAGCATATCGCGATCATCCTGATCATCTTCATTGGTTGCATTTGCAATCGACCACGAATAAGTTGGTAACAAGGAGTGAATTCCACCAAATTTAGAAATTTTCTTATTTAAAAAAAATGTGATAATTTCTTGGATAAACTTCACTGAAATGATTTGATTATGATGCAATATGACGCATGTTTTCATTATGTTTTTTTTTTTACAATCACCGAACAAGGATGAAATCCTGATTTTAAAAAATGCTCCGCGATAATTTTTGTAAAAAAAAAAAAGAATATTTAGTTTTAAAGAATATTTACTTTCAGACTTCCCAATAGTTTTCACTCCATGGAATTAAAATCAGTAAAAGATAAACAGATGAATTTACACCCTTCAACCAAAAATATGTTCCTCGACAATTTCCATAAGAAATTAGGCTTTCCACTCATCTTCAATGCTTGGGTTCAGAATCAATCAAAAATTAGAGACTGAATTACTTCTGCTTCCATCACCTATTTAAAAAGATGTTCCGGGAGAATTTTGTAAAATATCTACAATTTTATATCAAATTGGTAGTATTGAAATTGGTAAACGGTAAACGTGCATCGTTTGATTTATATCTTTTAGGTCTCGATACCTACGTACCATTACTGAATTTGATTATTTAATTCTGAAGCGACCACCAGCGAGCTTCTGCCATTCGACTGAATCGTCCTTTGTTTGTCTGAAAGTCTGAGTGTGTATTTTACGATACCTTTCGTAAACTTGATCCGATTTTAATAAAACTAGGTATACATCTTCCTTCACCCTTAGAAAATAATTCTGTTTGGAGTTCAAATCAGACAAGCATAAGCGGTGCAAAATCTATAACGTATTTGAAATTTAACTTACGCATAACGCGATAATAAAACAATTTTTCAGTGGAATCTACTTAACAATTATTCGATTTTGATAATACGTTGTATGTATTTCTTTTATGGCTCTTTAATCCACATTACACGGAATTGAAATTGGTCAAGGATACCAATGCAAAAAAGATAAATCCCCAACTTAGACGTTTTATGATTTTAATATGGTATCAAAATATTTTATTCCAATAGTTTTTCCTTCGTGGCTAAGCGGTTAGCCTACGCGCCTTTGGCGTGGAAAACTCGGGTTCGATTCCCAGTGGGAGCTCATGTGGTTCGGACTCCACGTTAATCTGTAAGTCCCGTCTCATATAGCCTCGCTGCTGAACGGGCGTTAAACTTAAAATCAACTCAACTCCAATAGTTTTGTCAAAATTATTTGATTCTGTTACAATATGGCACATATTTTTCTTTTGTCAAGGATGAAGGGGTGAGTTTAGCTTCAAAAAGCCTTTAGACTTGTTAAAAAAATATATTAAATGTTTATATAATATGGTGTATATTGGAGGCTTTCCCATAATCCGTACTGATTGAGATCAAATTCAGTCAAGAGCGAGGAAAATCTACTCCTTGCTTTGAAAAATATTCTGCGTTAGTTTTTATAAAAATATATTTGATTTTGATTATTAATTTCGATTTAATAATTTTCTCTGAAGCTATGCAATCGTCCACCTATTTGTAATTAAAATCAGCAATAATGAGGAAGTGAATTTACCGATTTCCGATTTAAATATAAAATGTGTTCAAGGACAATTTTCTGAATGATTTCCATGAAACGTATTGTATGTTTCATTTTAAAAATGGGAGATTTACTCCTATTGTTTGGGAGTTAAAATTAGTCAAAGTGAAGGTTGTAACTTCATCACTTCTCAAGAAACCGGTTATAACGACTCCGAAGGCACAGCAAATTTACGGTCCTTATAGCCGATAGTTGCACAAACCGGGTTTTCCTTTTCTTGCTCAAAATTTCGTATCTAAGTTTTAGGCTGTACACTTACACGGTTAATGAATAGAACAAAGCAAAAACTTAAAGTAACTGAAATACAGTACATAAAATACAATATTTGTGGAGTGGGACTGAAGAGGATTTTTCTTCTAATGTTTATACAGATCGTACAGCAATAATACTGTATGACAGTAAAATTTAAAAACTTATCATAAGTAAGGAAAAAGTAACAACAGTGTAAATTATTCAATAATATACACGTAACAAACAAAAATGAACATTGAACGTTATAGCCGATACATTTCTCTGATAACGTGATAAAAATAAGTGGTTTTATATGATATGTCGTAATAAGCAATGTCGTATTAAACGATTTTTTAAAATATAGTTTTTATATATGGTTTAGGCGGGACCGTTAGATTTGGCTGTTATACGCAATACGTGGTTAAAATCAACGCTGTTATAACCGGTTTCGACTATAACCATAACTTGCCTGGTTTTAATTAAATCTTGTGTGTGTGTTTTCTTTGAGATTTTCCAATGAAATATATTGCTTTCGTTTAATAACACTCAAACGCAAGGGGAATGAAGTATTTTCAAAACATCAATAGAACTGGAACAAGACGTGTTCATTCTTTGAAAATTAAGAACTGCTTACATTAGTTGGGACTGAGATTGGAGAAAAGGTATGGTAAGATAATTATCAATCGTAAGAAAATCGTTCGTCTATGTGGTGCAAAGCATCACTAGTTAATGAATATCTAATAGATAAATGGAAAATGAAAGCAAGTATAGGAATGGTTCAGTGGCGTATTTACGATTTTGTTTCGGGGAGGGCTTTGCTAACTTTCGGGGGGGGGGCTTTGCCTGAAAATGTGAAAATTCTGCAAGATATTTCATATACTTTACTATAGTAAGTAAGATTTCGGGGGGGCTTAAGCCCGGAAGCTCCCCCCTAAATACGCCACTGGAATGGTTAATAAAACTTTAAGAATAGAGCGTATATTATAGATCAGTAAAGAGTATATATTATACCTAGAAAAATCGTGAATATTACGAAAATGTAATGAATGAAATTGAACGTGTTCGAAATACAGTATAACCTCGTTAACACGAACTCGCTTAAGCCGAACACTCGGTTAGGACGAACAAAATTTCGGTCCCGGCATCGCTGTACGTTATCTTATAGGAAATTTTATCGGTTAACACGAATTTCGGTTAGCACGAATTACGAACTAATTTTTAGTCCCTTGAGTCAATAAAGGTTTTTATTTAACACGAACTTTCAATCCCTTGTTGTTGTTTTTATTTTTTCAGATCATTTTTCTTATTTCAGATTTTACTCCAGATCAGTTTTTGTCATACGGTATTTATACAGACGAAAATTGCCTTGTAAATAAGAGAAAAACCAGAAATAGGTATCTTTCCTCTCTTATGAGGTGTTGATTCTGTCCTCCGTCAAGCGTTGAACATGCAGGTGCTTGGCAGACGAGCTGCTAGCGACAGCTCGAGACAAAACATCTTCTCTCCCCTGTAACTCCAAACTGGTGACAGCAGTCATAAATACCCTTCCGTTACTAGCGGTACCCAACCTGCTAGCGGAGTTATCAGTTTTATAACTTGACGGATTTTCTGCGGGGATTTTTTTTTTTTTAATCTTCGAAGATAGGATAGTAAGCTACTGTAGTGTTTTCACTTCAGTAGTCTCGATCTCGATCTTAACTCGATTTTGAGACCGAGCTGTGCTTTTCGAAATCGAGACGAGACCGAAACTCTCAGTCTCGTCTCGATACAATTCTATGGATGGTATCAAGACGGAGAATAGTCTTGGTCTCGTCTCGAATTTGGAACCGAGACTACCCAGTCTCGTCTCGATACAATCTCTAGTGTTTTCTATCACATACGTAATATACTGTAGTGGTATGTATAGTCTGTATACTGTAGTGCGTATGTATGGAGAAAATGTATTCGAATAATAAAATTTGGGTCCCCGGTTAACACGAATTTTTTTAACACGAACTCCTGATTTTTCAGTCCCTTGGAATTCGTGTTAACGAGGGTTTACTGTATTAGTATTTAGAGAAATGGAAAATGAAGAGTTGAGTGAAACGAAAAAATTGATGACGAATTGCTGACGAACATTAGTGTGAGAAGAGCAGTAAAAGTAGTTGGAAGAGGATTTTAAAATGCAATAGTATCTGCTCAAATTGATAACGCCATAAAATGATACCAATTACCTAATAAATCTTTGTTTTTATAGAACATTTAAATTTTGCCAAATACATCTATAACGCTCAGATACATATGATATAAATTTCAGTAAAGCTTACAAAAACTTCATTTCTTAAATATTTTGATAAACAGCTACCACAAAATCTCTTCTTCTTGTATTTTATTTGTCTATATTTGTTTTCCAAACAATTTCTCGCGAAAAAACTGGTTAATCTTAATTCATCTCTTCAACATCCTCCTTCGTTTCTTATAAGTGACTGAGACTACTTCAAGACTCCTAAAATGACTTGAAAATCAACAAAGGATCACACATTACAACCTATAGGTTCATACAGGATACAACTTCATCCACCCAGGATACAAGTTATAGATCCATAGGATACCATTTGATCCACACAGGGTACAACTTATTGATCTACACAGTAGACCATTTCATCCACACAGGATACAACGTATGGATTCACACAAGACATCATTTCGCAAATACAGTACCTACAACTTACGGATCCACAGAGATACCATTTGATCCACATAGGGCATAATTTCATCCACATTTAGGGTTGCCATATTTCCAAAATGAAAATCCGGGACGCCACTAAATTACGAGAATCTTTGAAATGCTTAAAATGAAAAGTGTTATATACTAATTTACTTTCTTCCATTAGATAGAGTTGTTCAAGTATTACGTAATCACATTTTTAGTAGACCTTCCCCTTCCTAGTTAAGCAAACGCAAGCAGATGATTTACCCCTCTTCCTGGAAAGCACATTTTTTAAATTATTTTTCATGATCTGTTATATTTCGTGGCTTTCAGTCTGTTTTAGCTCATTCAAAGTATGATGTTTCCTTTCACACTTTTTGTCTGTTCGTGTTGTATCCCTTCCCCTCTTTTTTTAGAATTGATTAAAATATTTCAGAAGCCAGGTGCAGATTGAAACAGAGTTTTAAAGATAACAATAAGGTTGAGCAGTAAAACTTTTGCCCCTGGCTTAATCAAACGAATGCTCGTTCAACGTCAAAGTAGCTAAATCGTGAACTTAATTAAATCCATGTTTTATGAATTCATGTTTTTTCAACTTTTGAATTGCCATACTTAGAAGTTGAAGAGAACAATTATATACCTAATCCTGTGAAAAAAGCAAACTATAATATTGCCTTCCTTTCTTCTTTGCTGAAATCCGGGACATTTAAGCGTCCGGGAAATATTTTCGGGACGTCGGGACGCAAATCTTCATTCTGTGACGGTCCCGGATTTTCCGAGATGAATGGGAAACCTATCCAAATGAGATAAACATAAACCCACCAATGATATTTCTGTTACAATCTTAACATCTTCTTTCGTGCACAGGACGTGTCTGTTGGCCAGCTTTGCCCTTTCGGATATTATATTTATGATTATAGATACTTGTCCCGAACTCGTGCACCGTTATTGAAATCGATTACTTCATAAAACAATATCAATTACCCAATAAATATTCGTTTTATAGACCATATTAATTGTACCAAATACATATATAACACTCAGATATATGACATACGTTTCAGTACTACATTAAACTTCGTTTGTTAAACATTTCGATAAAAAGTAATCACAAAATCTCTTCTTCATCTTCTTGTTCTATTTTATCTGTTCATACTTGTTTTCCAAACCACTTCTCACCAAAAATAAAAGAATGAAAATCAAAGAAAAATATAATACTGGACTATGGTTTAGAAAAAAAAAAACACGAGAGAGGAGAGAAGTTGATAAATTTCATTAAACAGAAAATTCTAAATAGTTGGAAATCGGATCAACCAGCACGTGTGCGCTACAATTCCTGTTGTCAGGCAACCAAACTGACAGTAAAATGTTGCAGGATTGCATATATGATAGGAAACAAAATTACTAGGATATTAGATCAAAATGATAGTGGTATCAGTATAGCGGAGATCTAGAGAAACAGTAGTTAAAAGTAAGCAAAGGATAAGTACCACTTTGGAAAAGTTTTTGGAAATTCGGCGGGGAAAGAGGGGAATGGGCGGAAATCATTATAATAAGATCTCCATATCTAGAAATTCCTTAAGTTTAGAGACGTAAAATTATGGTAATTGGAGTTTTCATTTAAATACGTATCTCAGTGTGCATTAATACCTGATCTAGAAGTAAGCAAATGGGATTGGATGGTTCAGTAACCCAGATCAAGTATCAAACTAAATGGAAAAGTGTATTTAATTGTTTTAAATTAAAAAAGCCTAAATGTCAAATTGTATGTCTCTGAAGATAAAGGATTCCGTGATATGGATAGCTTTATTATTGAAAATTCAGGTTGGAAAAAGGTGATCAGAGTTATAATTTTTATAATAAGATGCTCATATCTTGGAATTCATTAGGTATAGAGAAATGAAATTTGATATTTAGACTTTGTACTGAAAAATAATTAAAAACATATGCCTAATTTTCTTGATATTTGACATAGATAGAGAGGGATAAAGGATTGGAGGACGGGTCGAGCTAGCAATTTTTATATCATGATCGTCATATCACAAAATTCACTAAGTTCATAAAGACTTTTCATTTAAATTAATAAAACAAGTGTTTGAGCGTTTCTTGATACAATAATTTACCTAGAAGAAAATGAAAAAAGGGAGCAGAAATTTGCCGATAATGCACTAAGTGTGTCACAAACGGCAACACATATCATGATATAAATATTAATTAAACATGACCAAAATAATCTGAGCCGTTTTTGAGGAAATGGTCCGAAAAACACTCACCGCTTATGCTATTGAAATATGAACAAAATTGAGGAGTTTGATGTAATAAGGGCGTAAGCGAGTTTACGTCCTTTTTGCTTCAAACGCATTTGTGGCTTTTTCCATGCTTGTTTAGCCTCCTGGTAACACTTCAATTCAATATCGGAATAAAATGTTGCATATTACATTGTTTTATGTAAGAAAAAAACATTACTTAAATTTTCAACATCATTTTTTCTACAATTGCATGTTTCAGACTTATGCTCTTATTGCATCAAACACCTCAACTGTCTGAGTCGTTTGTCCCAGAAAAACGATTTATACTACATTTTAATGTTACTACTAAAAACAAAATTATTACATCTGTTTTTGAGAATATTTTTGTTTAGCCAATTCCAATTAGCACGCTTATTTTTGAAGGTTTGAAGGACAATTCGGAAACAACCCTTGGATAAATATTGTCGAAATTTTAAATTAACCTTAAATTTAAAATTTGATCAGAATAAATTGAATGGTATAGGATCTAGATTTGTGTACTTATTACGAAACAAAGAAATGGACTGAGATTAAAAAAAGAAAGAAAACTTTTTCAGCAGGTGGGATCCATAAAAGTGTAAATACGTTACACTCTAAAATTCAAGCTTTTAAAACAAACGGTGCTGAAACTTCCTTTTTTCTATAATCGCTTATTGTACGTAATAAAGAAATCAATAATTGTACTTCCAATTTATGCTATTCATAAAGGTGAAAATCTTAGAGAATTGCTGTGCTTTTACACTCATGTAGATCATTTTGTTCCCCTTAATCACATCTATCAACTAGTATATGTTTAACTTTTGAACACTTTTTTTTGGTTAAATGCTAATAATATGGTGGAACTAAGTTCCGTTTCAGGGTCTGCAACAGGTACTGAGTATGATTTAAAACACTGTTGTTTCTACATATAAAGGAAAGTGGCGCAGAATCGAGTAGCTAGCTAAGGTTTAATGTTCTGGAGGCTAAAATTACGTTGATAAAGTTCTGTGCAATTGTACATCGGACAAGCACAGAACGATGTTTTACTGTTATGTTCGTATAACTTACAGAAGTCTATAATTTATTTATTAATAACAGGATGGGAAATCCTGGGGAGGAGGAGAATGAGGAAATTCCTCCATTTTATATTTTTGGAAGAACGTTCACCATCACTAAAAACTTACTAGGGTAGTGGTTAATAAAATGGTACTATTGTCAGAAACTTGTAAATTATTTACAGTAATTCATATGTTAACAACATATTTATCTCATGTAAGCCTAATTAATTTGCGAATTAGTGGTTATACTGGTTAATGGTATTCCATATCTTACATAATTCAATAATTATAGATGTTCCAAGATGTCAATTCTCCATGTCGAAGCATTCCAGTATGAAGAGTTCTTTCTTTTTTTTCTTTTTTTTAAAACATATTTCTGTTTCTCAGCCCCTTCCCCCTCAAACTTACACACACACACACAGACTTTGACTTTTGTCATTTCCAACCCTAGTCCAAGCGCACACCCAGAAATTTTTGTTGGGAGAGGTCGAAGCTTTGGGGAAAGGGGTCCAACACTACAAGCCGCTACGGCTATGTAGTATTTAATAGGTATTATTCTGCACCTAAAAATACGGTGAGTAATTGTAAAATACTTCCACTTATATTTTTAGAAAAAAATGTTAGAACTAGATTGTTTTTATAACAATAAAGAGTACCGATGAAATGTACGATCAAATGTTTGTCTTGCATCAATCATTCCCCTGTTAAACAAGTCTAGTTTTATTGAGAACGTGCACAAATGTATGTTGAGTTAGGAAATCTTTTGGGGGGTACGGGCTCTGTGGACCTGCCATGGATACGCCCCTGCCTGACAAATAATGTTATAAATGAAAAAAAATAAAATCACTTGGTTTTATCCTACCAGTCAGGTGAAACCGGATAGTTTTAAATCTTGTGGTAAAATGAAAAATAACGAAAAAAAGTACATTTGTTTTGGAGGGTACACAAACAAACTTTGATGTTTAGTACTATGTAAAATTCACACAAAGAAATAGTTACTCATATCTTCGCTTGTTCCTTGACGGCATGATTGTCGGTTTGACTTCCGTTTGTAACTTCTAAGCAGCTTCAAATCTGAAGACAAAGAGAACAAAACCTTAAGTGTTTATAACAACAGAAAAAAGCAGTAGACTAACAGTCTACAGTTTATATTTGGGCTATATTTTCTTCCTGAGGACTTACTTTAGTTGAGACTTTTAATTTTGTCTTGTAGAATTTTCAGACATTCACAATAATCATAATCACATTCTTATTAGTATTGTACTAATTATTAAAAATGTTTTTGTATAATAAATTAATCACTGGCACAAATCCCGGGGGGATGTGCGGAACATGTCCCCTCCAATCTTAAAACTGGGGGGACTGTACACCCCAATAATCAGATTTGAAATGTGCTTTTTGGGGAAAAAATGTAATGATTTGTCTCCGATTGCCATAAAGGAAAGTGAGATGAAATTGATGTCCCCCCAGAATAAGTCTCAAATCTGCCCGCCTCCCAATATTGAAGACAATTCTGCTCCCTGATCCTCCAGAGGATTGTTTTCCAACTTCACAATTATTTTTAGCATCGTTAACAAAAAAAAAAAGAAACAGTCTTACTTCCCTCCCCCCCCAATGTTGAAGAAAGATTTGCACCGCTGTGAATTAATATAACTGTTAAAACATTACTTTTCTATAGAATTTTTGTCACAAATCGTCTCGTCTGCAGGATTTTCAGATCTACGAACCCAACACAAACAAAGGCGGATATAGAAGGTATAAAAACTGGGGGGGGGGGGAGACAGCCACAATTCAGAGTACGATAGGTGTCATGAGTTTTCTATAAACTTCAAAAAACGATATAAATAATAGCTTAAATTATTTTTGTCACTCAGAAAATTGGGATGCTAGATCCGACACTGAACACAAGTAATAATTTGCAGTGTTGTTATGTTAATTTTAAAAATGCTTGTAAGTGTTATTTTCAGATTCAAGGGGTAGGCCTACTTAAACAATAAAATAATTCAACTATTTTTCACTTCCAGAAGCTAGTGGAGTCATGGGTGCTTACAGGCAGGTTTTAGGGCTCAGATTGTGCCCAAGACGTACTTTGAGGATTAGGGGGGGGTCAATTTTTCTTTAAAAATATTAACACCTAACTTAATTATACGATAATTAATCTTTTAAAAAACGGCAAAAAGTTCCGAAATTAATTATAAAATTACACTGAGAAAAAAATCGTATGTGGCATACGTAAAATCGTATGTGACATTTTTAAATTCTATAGTTTTTGAACTTAACATAGAATAGATGTATAACTGAAACCGCATGTTTTATAATACTTTCTATTCAAGTGTTCCATCCATCCATACTTTCCGTATGAAACAATATAGGCGGTCAGAATCTCACATACAAATGGACGTATATAACGTATAGCTGACGAAGGTAACATACATATATGTATGTAATATAAGGAAGACTGCTAGATATCAGACATCCTGCAACGGTATGATGTAACATCTAAGAACAGTGCGTATGTAGCATGTTGATAACGTATGTTCTATAATGGTTACTGTAGTAAGCAAGATAATTCAGTATACATGTACAATATACCGCTGTCCAGAGAACGGATTTTTCTGTGTAGATCGACAAAGAAAGGTAGGACTGCTGTATCTGTATTTTATCACATCAACTCCGGTCTCTTATACTGCTTTTTTGGGGGGAGGGGGAGGAGAAGATTAACAAATTGCAAAGAACGACATCGCTGATGAGGGCACAACTGCGTACTGTCCATTCGTATCACACTCCACTTGTACTTGTTGCATAAAATCATGGCGTTATCAAATGTAGCAAAGTACTATATACGATTACTGAGTGCACAGAGAAAAATCCGTTCTCCGGACTTGATATATTGTACAAATATACGGTATCCTCTTGCTTACTATAGAAATCAGTACGGAACATCGGTCCAGTAGTAGCACTTAGTTCATCCACCTATGTAGCGAAAAGAGTGGTAATTCACCTTGAAGAGGAGATACCTGTTTCTGGAACCGACTACCCAATTTTACCTCATCCTTCTCCTATATTAGCTTCTGGTGCTTACGTTAGAAAAGCTGACGTTTGGTTGCTGGGTAGGTGTACGGCAACCATTTCCAACTGTTCGTTGTGTGACGTAGGAGCAGCTACACATAGAGCGACGCAGGGAAATGAGGCGGAGAGTGGAATCAACAAGTGTAGGCAGTGTACGAGTGTAGTCATAGATCCCCGAGTAGTATGCTAGCAAAACCAGCAACAACGATATCGATTAGGATTAGAATTAGGATGTAGATATTTCAGCTTTCGGCACCTATGGCCATGTTAGTTTATCAAATATGAGAGATGACGTTCCTCGGCGCCTCGGCGATCACAGTATTTAAGGAAAGGGAAGGAAGAGAGGAGTGGGAAGGGAAGGAAATGGCCTGAGACCTGTATGTTAGGGTACCACCTCAGCATTTGCCTGGTGTGAATGAGAAAAACCTTACTCACAATGACTGGCCTGAAAAAACTTTTACACTTTTTTTGGTTGTCTCCAAATCGGGAATCGAACCCGGGACCGTTCGCACCAAAGCGAGAGCGTTAGCGACTGTACTATGCAGGGCCACATACAACGATATCAATGTCCTTCTTTCCTGTCATCACCATCGTTTTTCTTCAATGCAAATTTCGTGTCTGCCTCTTCTTCTCTTCGTGTAGTTTACAGGGACGTGGAGCAACAAACTGTGATGCCTCAAGCATTCATTTGGAAATATTAGCCTTAAGCATTCATTTGGCGATTCCATAACATGTTTGTTGTGGATTCGCATCGTAAAACTGCTTAATTTGCTAAATACACTTCACATAGAGTCTATTTTTTTCCCTCTTACCTAAGAATGATATCTTAGAGTAGTGACTTAAGCGTTACTTTCACAAGTTGCGGGTCTTGGGATCTCGTTTAGGACATGAATGTTACGTAGTGTTCTTTCATTTTGTATTTTCGCCGTTTTCTTTAGCCTAAGTGTAGAAGCTGTTTGACTGGATTAGAATTTAGCGTCATTTTTCCAAAGGCGTATGCGTTAATCATATATCCACAAGGAATGAAATGAAATCTTTGAGTTTTACGGTTATGCCGGTTAGGCTAAAGGAGACGGTGATGATGAGTAATGAATGAAATGGTGGAATGAAGAAAGTGGGAGGAAACGGGAGAACCCCGAGAAAACCCACGCACACGGTGTTTGTTCACCACAAAGTTCACTTGGCTGGGGCTAGGATCACACCCGGGACCCCAAGCACCAGAGGTGAACGCTCTACCACTGAGCCATCGCGGCCCCATATATATATCCACAAGAGAACCTTCTAAGAGAAGAATCGTATAACGTAAAATTCAAAAATGAAATTTATAAATTGACTTTTAGTTGTTATAGAAGATTTAAATCAATGTCAAAGTTGAAAATATTTTAAAAATTAATGCAGCAGCTAGCATTTCAAATTAGTCTTCTGCATACGTAGAAAAGCTTAGAAAAAATTAGTAGATAATGAACCCTTAATGGGTGTATCTGTCTACTGGCTTTGTTGTCGATCCTTTTATTCTGCTTTCAGTGTCAATATTGCGTGGATTTGAGTTAAACATCTACGGTTTAGAGTTTAGCTTTGGATTAGATCTTCGAGTAGAGAAGGCGATTTCGCTTTGTACCAACTGAGGGTATTTTTTCAACCGTTTCTGTTCCTTGAAACCAATTATTCATGTAATTCACACCCACGCAGAAGTTCGACGTACGCAGAAGTTCGACAAGAAGGTTCAAGCTTCCAAATTCATATATGTCAGCTATTTGTACGTAGTGTATATCTTTATATCGTAAATGATTATTTTTGCATATAATTTTGCTAAAGGGGGTTTAACAATCAGAAACTCACCCTTGTGTACGCCACTGTGCTTTACATACATATATACAGGCGGCTTGCATCTAGAATTTGGTCAAAGTAGGTTATACACATTCATATATCATTTTGTTCACTTTAAAGTACATAACACACAAGTACCATAAATGGAATTTTGTCCAGCGTTAGAGTGAAGCTCAAGGGGAGCCCTATATCCCTCGGATCCGCCTCTATCTCTCTCTCTCTCTGTGTGTTCGCATATGCAAGACATGCATAAACGGGGTTTGGAGATGTGTTTGGAAACATCGAGGAGTCTACCAGAGCTTCTTCCCTTTTCCCCTTTTTCTCCAAGCCATCAAAACAGTCACCTTTTATGTTATGAGAGGTTCATAAAAATCCCATGTTAGAAGTTAAGTGTAGGCAGATATCACTAGCTATGGATATATAGAGTGAAATAGCTGGAGTGAGTGAATCGCGGGGGTGGGTATTAGTTCTTTTTTTCTTTCTGTGTTTTCTCTCTTTCTCTATCCGTTTCGGATGATTCGCTTCTTGTGTGCAGAGATCGAGTCCTCGCCCGTCGAAGGAAGAGTGCTGAGCGATCAAGCGAGTGAGCGAGAGAGAGAGAGAGAGAGAGAAAGGCGAATACATTGTCATGCGCAGATCTCCAATCAATACGAACCCATCTCCAGGAAGCAGTCAAGAGAACACAGGGAGTGGGTAAAACGAGCACAAGAGGAAGGGGGTAAATAACACAGGGATTTGGAGCAAAAGAAGTTATTGCTTCTTTAACACCAAAGCGTGTTTCTTTTGAACCGTTAAAAGGATGAGGAAAAGGGTTAGGAAAAGGAGTTAACGATCTTTAAACTATATATATATATAACTTTTTTCTAGTATCCTGTTATACCCGCTTCTCTCTTTTGGTCAATAAACTGTACAATTATTATGCTTTCGAAAACCCAAACAAACAGACCTACAAGTATAATAAAAATAGAAGCAATGTAAAAATACAAATAAAACTGGGAAGTTAATTCTTGGATTCGGTAGGTACGTACAAAATAATTGATCAACGTGACAAATAATAAAACATGACGGTAATAGGAGTATATAAGGGGATACTTTGTTTTGTACAGTATACTGTAAACTTCGTGAGATGGGAGTCCCCCAAGGTTTTGCATTAGGTCATCTACTATAAAAAATCTTATAATAGAACAATAAACGTTCAGTGCAGGATTTAAATTAGGGAATAATTGCACCAATATTTAAATGTGTATTCTCGTCAACAGGAAGAAATGAAATTGCAATGAAAAGAAGTAACTATTGAAATTGAAAACTTAATAGCTAGAGTTGAGCGTTTCAACTGTAATGAGATCAGATAAATTAAAAGTGTCTGAAGCCAGCCTTCTTATAGCAATGCACTTTGTATAAAACGGTTAGAACTTTAATGTCTCAATATACAGGGTGTTTTAAAACAACACCGACAACGTTTGGGAGGTGATTCCTGACACCCAGATAAGACGAAAAGTGTAGACAAACTTGGGTGTACAAATACTTCCTTTCGGAATTATAGGCTGCCTATAACATGAAAAACTGAACTTTAAAGGTCCATAGCTTCAAAACTATGGGACCTACCGCAGTCGGGTCAAGAATTCACTTAGGAGCTAAAATGTGCCCTATCCAAATATCCATGTTCAAAAATCTTGCGGTACTTCCTCAACAATTTTTGTAGAGGTAGTTGGTGGGTACTTCAAATTATATGTCCGTATCCAAACTGCCACTACAAAAATTGTTGCGTGAGTACCTTAGGAATCTGAAACATGCATTTTTGGATAGCGCACATATTAATTCCTAAGTGAAGTCTTGAGCCGACTATGGTAGGTCCCATAGTTTTGGAGCTATGGACCTTTAACATACATTTTTTCATGTTTTCAGCAGCCTATAACTCAAAAAGGAAACATTTGTGCAGCCAGGTTGGTGTATAATTTTCGTTTTATCTTGGTGTGAGGAATCACCTCCCAAACGTTGTCGATGGTGTTTTGAAACACCCTATATTTGCAGACAGCGCTCATGGAGTTGTGAAGCTATACTCTCCATAACTTGCGGTACTAATAAAATAGTAGTAATTCAATTATCTTAAGCATTATATCTGGCTATCAACCCATTCTCTATCTGTTAAAATTTAAACTTTGTAGAAATGTAGACTTACACAAGACTGTATTTTAAATTTCCCGCCACGCACCGCAATGTGGAAAATGAAAGCATAATTGAACAGTGTAGGAGATGCTACTCTTACAAATACACATCAATGATCTAAAGTGGGTACTATTATTTCCGCTAAATGGGGAATGCTCTGTGTATAACACTCCTTAGGCTTCGGGGCGAGAAACATTTGCACCCTACACCGTACGCCATCCTAATTGGTAAATGTTTTACCGAGGAGGAAGCGCCCCATTGCGCGGAACAAGTGAAGATGCTAAGTGAGAGGTGTACGCTGGAAGTGATAACAGTTCAGATCTTCAAAATTACGAAATTTTTCGTCGTGGCATGAGACCTATGGCAAGGGGCAGTGAAACCTACTGTACCAACAGGCGTTCGAGGTTAATTGAATTTGAATGTGTTCGCGATACAACTTGATATTTTCGTTCAAATTGCTTATAGTACTGCTCAGCGTTCACAGGATGACCAAGAGGAATAAGTTTCCAGTGCACGAAACATTGAAGATACATTATCAACTAACTATCACATTGTGTCTAAACTGTCCCTGTTTCACCACGGGTGGTGTGTTCTGGGCTGAGTCCAACCATTGATTACTAGTATTTGGAGTCCCATAACAAGTCCATTTTTCGTCTGATGTCACATTTCGTTTAATGAAACATCCCTGGGGTTATACAACGGTATTTTGCAAACTTTCTTCCCTCGGTGTATGTATTCCTGAATGAGATCATGGGGGACAATTCGAAATCTATACAACTTATCAATGGTGGTCAATTCTTTTCGTTTTTCTTATTAATATGTCAGTATACAATTGATTAGAATTATATGACTGGTTTTATTTTACATTAAAATAATTTAATGAAAATGTATAGTGCTACATCTTAATTTTGATACGCGAGTTTTTGGCCGAAAAAAAAATATTCGTGTCTATCCATATTCGCTATGCTCTCCAGATATAGCACCATGCGACTTTTACCTCTTCCAAAAATTAAAACTGTGCGTAAAGGAAAACGTTTTGACACCATTCCTGACATTAAAAGAGCGATTGAACGCCTTTCAAAAAGGAAGTCTACCAGAAATGTTTCCAGTCATGTTTCCAACGTTGTGATAAGTGCATTGTTAGCTATGAATGGTACTTTGAAGGAGATTAAATCAAATTTCATGTAAGCTTATCAGTTTGTTTCTAATAAAATTATCCACCATATTTTTTTAAACACACCTCGTAAGTGTTATTCACTTAGCTAGTAGCTAAGATTTTTTTTATTGATGTACTTCGCACGGATTTTCCGTGAATTCATTACACTATTACATTATTTCATTCTCTTTCATCGTAATGGATTTCAAAGCCCATGTAGCAGGCTTATGGTCTAAGCTTTAAAAAGAAAAATATGTACTGAGATTCATTAAAGTCAGATGAATTTTACGAAAGGGTTTCGTGGAACAGACAGTCAAACAGACAGCCAGACAAGTGGACAAGTACACACACACACACACACACACACATATATATATATATATATATATATATATATATATATATATATACATACGTACACACACACACACACACACACACACACACAAATTGATATTGTGCGAAATGGTAAGAAGTTGCTTCAAGGTACTACATGTAGGATAAAGGTCAAAGGGCATCCATAGGCGATAATGTGACTCGGATTTGAATTTCCCGATTTAGAATGAATACTTTCTTCGTTTTTTTCATTTCTTGAATTGTACCGACCGTTTCCTTTCCTTCATTTTTATAGAGAATCAGTGGAACCGCTTTTAATGCCCTCTGCCCCTCTCTTTTACACACACACACACACACACACACACACACACACACACACACACACACACACACACACACACACACACACACACACACACACTGTTTCTCACACAGAAGGGTCAGAAGGCAACGAGGGTTTATCCATTTGAGTTTCCTTTACAGCAAGCAGAGAGAAGGAGAGAGTGTGTGTGGTTAAGAGAGAAATGGAGTTTATGCTCCTCTTGCACATATCGTCGTGGTGGTCTCTCCCTGATGGAACACCGAAAATGTTTCTCCTGAGAGGCCTTTGAAGACCGATGGATGATCTTGCTCTAATGGATTTTCAATTGTTTTCATATCTCCACACACACGTGTATATACACACATACACACACACAAACACACACGACCTTCCTCACTATCCTCTCTATCCACCCCTATTTGATAATGGTCTAAAAAAAGTAATAAAAAGGGATTTTCTTTCTTTGTTGCCCCCTCACCCCCACAGAAAAAAACGTTGCACTTAATTTTACTATGGTTTTAATGCATTCTCAGTGGATGAAGAGCTGGGAAATGGATCTCTCGAGGTCCAGTTGTTGTCGGGACAGAGTACAAATTACAGGTATTACAATGTGTAGTCTTGTTCACGCACCATCTCTTTTAAAAGCCCTGTATTCTTATCGGTAAGAGAAAGTAATCATACAAATGTGGATCGTACTTAACTCTTAAAAATATTTGTTTGAGGTGCACATATCCTATTGTATTGCCCTCAAGTGCAGATGGTTGATTTATTTTTTTTACGTCCTCATTTAACCTCAAGGTCATGAAAGACAGGCCCGACTATTTACACGAGATCCACACTAGAAATAAGAGCAGTTGATTAGAGCAGTAGTTCTCAACCGATGTGTCGCGACACTCTGGTAAGTCACGCAGTTCCCTAAGGTGTGTCGCGAAATTTTAGAATATAAAAATTATGAAGAATTTAATAATAATTAGTTAAAATCGAGACAGACTGTACCAGTCAACACCTCCAGCGGTAGCAATAATGCTCATTTCTATATAGAGTCATTATAAAAACTAATTGGTTTCACTATTATAATAGATATTATTATTATTATTATTATTATTATTATTATTATTATTATTATTATTATTATTATTATTATTATTATTATTATTATTATTATTATTATTATTATTATTATTTATAATTAAAATATCAAACAAGTGTGTCGCGATCTCCTGGATGTTCAGTAAAAAGTGTCGTCACTCAAAAAAGGTTGAGAAACACTGGACTAGAGCACAGACCATATTTCAAAATCGGCTTTGCAGGTAAGGATATAGAGAGACGAGACAGAATTTTCCTGACAAAATTCGAGTCGAGACAAAACTTCCAATAGAGAAATATACATTTTTCGAGTCAAGATATTAGTT
Source organism: Thermobia domestica (assembly GCF_964235325.1). Classification (NCBI taxonomy): domain Eukaryota; kingdom Metazoa; phylum Arthropoda; class Insecta; order Zygentoma; family Lepismatidae; genus Thermobia; species Thermobia domestica. Next base: position 33,902,753 of record NC_137454.1, read on the forward strand.
TTAAAGCACAAATTTGAGACGAGCCAGTCTCAAATCTTGTCTCGTGCGCATCCCTGTTTGCAGGTAGAGCAGGCCGCGCCTCACCACGCTAAATCTACTCCAAGCAAGCTGGATTACTGCAGAGCGCCAAAGATCCCGTCTACTATAGTTGTAAGTGTGTAGTACTCTTAAATAGAAATAGAGGGAAGGAACACCGTGGCTTACTGGTAGAGCTCTCACATTTGGTGTAAGAGATCCCTGATTCAAACCATCTTCATCGTACCCGTGGACATTCTCAAGTTTGTCCCATTTTCTTCCACATTCTCACTTGAACAACTATTTCACATTCTAAGCTAACCAACTCTTTCACATTCTCAGAACTGTCTCATTTTCTTCCACATTCTCACTTAACCAATTCTTTCACATCCTCAGGATTGTCTCAGTTTCTTTCACATTCTCATTTAACCAACTCTTTCACATTCTAACCTAACCCACTCTTTCACATTCTCAGAATTGTCTCATTTCTTTCTACATTTTCACTTAACCAACTGCTTTACATTCTCAGGATTGTCCCATTTTCTTCCACATTCTCACTTAACCAATTCTTTCACATTCTAAGGATTGTCTCATTTTCTTTCACATTCTCATTTAACCAACTCTTTCACATTCTCACTTAACCCAATCTTTCATCTTCTCAGGGTTGTCTCATTTCTTTCCACATTCTCACTTAACCAACTGCTTTACATTCTCAGGATTGTCTAATTTCTTTCCACATTCTCACTTAACCAACTGCTTTACATTCTCAGGATTGTCTCATTTTCTTTCACATTCTCACTTAAGCAACTATTTTCACAATCATTCACTTTCATTAGTCATTTAACAATTCATTCCCTTTCTTAAAAGAGAATGTTTATGATTTTTGAATTGTACTGTCCCTGTCTGGGTAAGCGCAAATGTAAGATCAAGATTAGTGATATCAGAGAAATAACTAATTAAAACATACAATAATATGTGTTCCTCAATCTCTCACGGTACAGTTATTTCAATTATTACAACTCGTTCTGGTTCATTCCGTTCTTTATTTTGTTAACAAAATTTATAAACAATTTGCGAGGTCAATTACACTAGAATCATTAATGATAAAGAACAACAACTCCGGAGTATTATCTGGTATTCTAAAAATGGCGTGAACATTTAGAAAGAGCCACTTCAGAAAATTCACCATCTATTTGTCTATAACTGTACAAACCTTTCAAAACTTGCAGGTCTTGTAATGGTGAATGGGATGCTTGATTACATTTAAGCCAAGCTTGAACATATAGTAGTATCAGAAAATGCATGCTCTCCGAAGACCCCGTGGGGGCGCGGTGGCTCAGTGGTAGAGCGTTCACCTCCGGTGCTTCGACTTAAGCTATCTTTAAAATAGGGCCAGATTTGTGCTTCTGGTAGAACACTACCTCAAAACGATATACCACATGACCCTCTTTCTATTTAAAAATTTTGACTTGAATCCAAGGTGGCGGATTTTAAGATGGCTGCTATGACAGTACTATATAAAATTAGGTATGTTTCTTGCTCTGTTTCTATTATCCAGGGTATGTTTGCGTTTCTTTTATCCGTTCCTAAATTACATGAGTTTATTCCAGATTTTTCCCATACGCTATGTACTGTAATCGGATTCAAAATTTGAGGTCACTTGGGGCAGCATTTAATATTATTCAATGAAGCTAATTTTTCTCCTGGCTTAATTTAGTCCCATATGGAACCATTTTAGGAGGTGAGTCCAAAGAAATTCGGAAATCAAAGATTAAGGATCACCCTATATATATAAAATACATTGCTGACTATCCGTCCTGATTTCTGAGATGGATTTAACAGCCCAGAAATAGGTTTCGATTCCACTGCTATCCCTATACCACAATCAATCAGAAGTGGTATATATCTACTATCACTTCTTCTTTCAATAAAGCACAAACAGTAAGATGTAACGAGAAATGGCCTATTGATATGGATTTAGTGTGCAAAAAAAAAAAAAGGTTCATACCCACCTTTGCATCTCTATTCAAACAGAAAGAAGTAGAAATTCGTGATTTCCGGTTTCAACAGATCGGAATAGAACAAAGAAAAAAAAAACGGTGATAGGGAGTGAGAAGTTTGTTTTTGATACGGCTTGAGTGTCATTAGAATAAATTGTAACTCCTTTTTTTCATTAAGCACTTTATTCAAACCGGAAGTAATACAAATAAATCATTTCCGTTTTCAACGTTGATTGCCACAGTACAAAGACGGTAGTAGGTAACGAGAAGCGTTTTGTTGAAATAAAGATTGCTTTTCAAGAATAAATTCCATCTTTACCCTTATTCTTTCAGAAATATACGAAGGCTGATCGGAAAGTAAGGTTACAAAGCCTGCATTGAAACGTGTACATATTATTTCATACAACCAATACAGCCAACAGATAGTACATACGAGGAATGATCAGAAAGTAAAGTTACAAAGCCTGCAGTGAAACGTGTATATATTATTTCATACAACCAATAGAGCCAACAGATAGTACATACGAGGAATGATCAGAAAGTAAAGTTACAAAGCCTGCAGTGAAACGTGTATATATTATTTCATACAACCAATAGAGCCAACAGATAGTACATACGAGGAATGATCAGAAAGTAAAGTTACAAAGCCTGCAGTGAAACGTGTATATATTATTTCATACAACCAATACAGCCAACAGATAGTACATATATTAGGTTATTTTTCGACATAGTCTCCATATCGGTTGAGGGACTTTTCGTATCGTGGAATGAGTTTGAAGATTCTCTCCTGGCAAAAATCTTGTTCTTGCGCATTCAGTCACGTTGTCACGAAGCGAAGCGACGGCCTCACAGCTGCTCCTTCAAGTGCAGGAACAGGTGAAAGTCGCTTGGAGCGAGATCTAGGCTGTAGGGGGGCGAGCTGTATTCAAATCTGTTTATACCGTGCTGTATCGGTCACTGTGCTCCGTGTCGGTGACGTTTTTCTCTACTAACCGCAAACTTTCGACACCATTCTGCGATATGCTGACGAGACATTACAGTCTCTCTATAAACCTGTACCAGCTGCCGATGAATTTCACCACGGTTACATGTTTCACACACTGAAATCGAATAATTGAGTGGACTTCTTCGAGAGACCAGTTTTCCAGACGAGTCATTATTTGTGTTACATACAACTTGCGCCGGAGGTAGCGGGTAGCTGAAACTCAGTACAGTTATCAACTCCATGTATTACAATTACTCTACATTGCTCATTCCTCTACAACAGACGAAACTCCAGAAATATCAGCCTTGTAACCTTAGTTTTTGTTCATTCCTCGTATTAAAAACAAATTTCCATAAATTCGAGGTCTACCGTAGTTAAAAATGTATGATGCAATTCGCTTGCTTTTTAAATATAATTTTCAGTAACTCTTTTCGATATTTTATGTCATCAGAATGAAATAAAAAAAATGGAAAAGAAAAGAAATAGTCACGTAATTTGACATAATCATTACGGATGCATATACGGGGTACAAAATATAATACAGAAGAGTCAACCGTCTTTGCAAGAAGCAATGCGACTATAACCAAATGTGAGGATATCTTTTCTTCTGGCGGAACCAAGAATAGAATAAACGAAGACAATTATTCCGTAAGAAAAGGTCGGGAAGGAAGGAAGCTCCTGTATATACTACGCGTATGATTGTGTACGAGGCACCACTTGAAGAAGAGGAAAAAAAAGGGAGATTCTGGGATAATGAATAACCGCGAGAGACGGTTATTTCCGTTCACTTCTTTCTTGCAGCAAGAGACGAAAGGATCCAATATATTTCCCTGTGGCACTCCACAAGGAAGTAATTACAGCATAAGCATGTCTGTTGCATTGCGTTCCGTTCTTGTTATCTTCCGTCGGAATATCCTCTTCACTTGCCTTATTATATCATTTTCAATGGTGCACACACGCTGATATTTTTCCAATAATGATTACGGTATGAGTTTTTTCTAAAAGAGAAACGTTGCTTTAATGTTTTCTTATACTGTAATAGTCAAAGTTTTGTTTCCAATTTTCTTAGAGATGGAAAACTCTGAAAAGCTATCAAAATATTAAAGAAAAAACGGTAAATTTTCTTGAGCGAGGGCTGGTGTAAAAGAAAGATACCACCAATATAAAAACAAGGTGCTTTCATATTTTAAACTAGCAGAATGCCCGTTCTTGGCATGGACAGAATACTAAAATAGAGGCTGAATTTGGATTAAGACGGCATCTGAAGCTACGGCATCTGAAGACGGCACTATTCGCCTCCGCGACCCCGAAAATTATGGATTTGACACTAATATCCTCATTTTCGATCATTTATATATATATATGTATACATACAGACGTGTTCAAATTATTAGACTCACGCTCGAAAAATGCAAAATGGATGTAGCAGTCCTAATTTCAGAGTTCTAGAACATTTAATTTAATGGCTAAACAACCAATATGGGATCCTTCATTTGTTTACTGTACAGTTGAAGTGATGATATCACCGTTGTGGTTGCTGTAGTAAGAAGTTAACGACATTCAAAGCGTTCAACAGTTCGAATGGGCCAGTTTAAAATGATCGTGTCGTGTTTCGTGTATCAATCTTTTAGTCTGTGTAGTCCTGTAATTTCAGCATAATGGGAAAAGGAAAAGACCTTTCTCCGCGTAAAATGGAAGTTAACAAAATACTTCTGGTGGAAATAAGATATACACGGCAATACATTGCTAGTAGAGTTGGATAGAACAAAAATCTGTGAATAGAATCTCTGTTGAAATGAACAAGAGCCAAAATAGGGTTGGGAAGTATGGGCGGAAAACCAAAGCTATCGCTAAGAGGTATCAGAAAACTGAAAAGATTGGCTTTGGGAAACAGAAGTGCAATTTCTGATTGACTAAAGCATAAAAATGGCTGAATATGGCGCAGACATTTGGCCTGAAAGTGTTCGAAGGATTCTTTGTGCCGAGAGAATAAAAGTACACAGTCAAGAAAGAAAACAAAAATTAAAGTTTACTCCAATCATGGCAAAGAAGGCCTGGTGGAGCCCCATGCCACCAGGCCAAAGCTGTGACAAAATTCTTCAAGGACAACGAAATTAGTGTTCTTCCGAGGCCAGGCACTAGTCCTGATATGAACCCGATTGAAAACTTTTGGAGCTTCATGAAGGAAAACTAGAGAAGAAGCATATTACAACCAAACTTCAATTGATCAAGGAGATCAACAATTTGTGGTATCACGATGCTGAATTGAAGGCAAAATGTGCTAAACTCGTACATAGAATGCCACAAAGAATAAAAGACTTAATAAAGAATAAAGGATTTCATAATAAACATTAATCTTTGTATGAGAGATAATTTTCATGTATGTATTCCATTTTATTTTTTGTTTCGAATTTGGATATACACACTTTATAGTAATTATATTTGAAATGAAATGAAATCTCTGAGTTTTACGTCCCACGGTTATGCCGGTTAGGCTAAAAGAAACGGTGATGATGCGTAATGAATGAAATGCTGGAATGAAGAAAGTGGGAGGAAACGGGAGAACCCCGAGAAAACCCACGCACACGGTGTTTGTCCACCACAAAGTTCACTTGGCGGGGGCTGGGATCGAACCCGGGACCCCAAGCACCAGAGGTGAACGCTCTACCACTGAGCCACCGCGGCCCCTAATTATATTTGAATGTTAAGTACGCATTTGTTTTATTGATATTGAAAAGCGTATGCCACACCCACTAGAAATTAGGACAGAGTTACAAAGTAGTAATTTGGACTAAGTTCGAACGTATTTTCTCACGTAATATTGTAAGAACAGTAAAATATTCAGAAACTGAATGTTGAGTCTAATAATTTGAACACGTCTGTGTATCACCTCCCATAAGTTGCACCATCAAAGTGAAAAGGGGGAATCTTCTCATAGTTTGTTCAGTGACATTTCCATTTATCTGTATGCATAAATTAATCCTTCGGCGAAAATGTATGACAGTTTTTAATAAAACATTACGTGGGATTTGAGCACAAGCTACTCGAATTCGTTCCATCATACCTTCCCTAGTTGTTGGTTCGTGTTTATATACAACATTTCTCAAATATTCCGTCATATAAAAATCTGATGAGGATAAATCTGGGGATTGTGCGGGCCATAATATTGGTCCGTTTCTCCCAATCCATTTTCCATTATATCGCTTGTGCAAATACACCACCAAACTTTGTGCAGAGGAAGTTGCCTCTCCATCTAATTGAACCCACATGATCAGTTTTGTCTCTAGGCCTACCTCCTTAAGTAGCAAATGATACCTGAAAAATTCCAGAAAAATAAAACACCAGTCACATTTTCATCTAAAAGATGTGGACCAATGAGGTTTATTCTGTTTATCATCTCCAACCGCTTCGTCTATATTCATTTATCACCAACGATTTTCATATTAGTGGTACTGAATGTTTTATCTGATACAGGTAACATGTCTTGGCGGCCATTTTGAATATGGTGACCGATATGAACAATCTTTTCTCACGACGCTCTTTAGTTTTAGAGGATCTATTCGAACGAGATATTACTCGCCCCATGTTTCCATTTAAAATTTTTAAGTTGGGCCTTGGACCCCCTTGAAGGACGGCTCTGGAAGGCACCGCGACATCATTCGATGTGCCCCATGGCATTTCCTATTTGAGTTTTAGTTCGGTTCATTTATGTTTAACTGTTTTTGAGATATTTCCGCGGAAAGATTAAAAGGGGGTCACCCTATATATATATATATATATATATATATATATATATATATATATATATATATATATATATATATGTGTGTGTGTGTGTGTGTGTGTGTGTGTGTCCCCTTCTCTCCCCTACATTGTACCTTCAAAGTGAAATAATAAAAAAACATTCTAAGACTGAACCTCATCTGTGTTGAAAATTTGATCGAGATCGGTCGGGTGGTTCAAAAGTTATGAAGTCACAAACAATCACTTTCCTTTTTATATATGGAGACTAGCTGAACCTGTGCTCTATATACAGCGCATCATTCGCATATGAGCATGAATCTCTTTGTCGTTTCTCACAACATTTGTACATGCACCATTACAGACACAAGTGAAAGACGTCTTGATAGAAATAGGCAAGAGGTACCATAAAGGAGATAATTTTTAAATTATTTTTTCACTATCTCGCACCGTTTGCAAGATTTGAGTCTATTTCCTGTTGCAGTTTCTAATTCACGTATGATCAGAGTTTTCTTTCTTCTTGCATGCAGTATGTAATAAGCAAAAACATTACACACACAATTAATTATAATGTCAGTGATATATGGTGTTCATCGGGCAAAACACTCCAAACAATGAAGATTCATCTTACAACTGGAGGAATGGTTATCCTTCGTTTTTTTATTATCATTTGCACATGAAACGAACGCCTGAGAGATATACAATCCCTATATACAATTATGTGGTGCTAGAATGTATACTTCGTAGGATATGATGCTTTAATTTTTTAAAATTTCAACATTTCCAGTGCATCACTAAAAATATAATAATAAAGAAATAATGGCCATGTTTTTTAACATTCAATTAGAACTTGACAATCTATCAAAATTTGAAATCGACCAGTAGAAACGGCACGTTTCTAGCACTTGTGGTTTTTGAGATCTCATTGTCGAAAGGATTGGAGACAAACATATAAACCTGGCATTTTAATATATAGACTAGCTGAACCTGCGCTCTCTACACAGCGCATCATTCACATATCCACATAAATCTCCTTGTTATTCCTCACATCTGTACATGTTCCTTTACAGACACAAGTGAAAGATGTCTTGATAAAAATTGGCAAGAGATACAATAAAGGGGAGATTTTTTTCTATTACTTTTTAAAAATCTCGCACTGTTTGCAAGATTTAAGCCTACTTCCGGTTGGAGTTTGTAATTCATATATGATCAGTGTTTTCTTTCTTCTTCATGCAGTATGTAATAAGCAAATACATTACACACACAATTAATTATAATGTCAGTGATTCAACTTAGAGTGGAGAAATAGTTATCCTTCGTTTTTCATTATCATTTGACCATGAAACCAAACGCCTGAGAGGTATGCAACCGCTGTAAACAATTATGTTCTGTTGGAATGTATAATACGTAGGATATGATGCTTTAGTTTTTTCTAATTTCAACGCTTCCAGTGTACCCGTAAAAATGTAATAAAGAAATAATGGCCATGTTTTTTTAATATTCAATTAGAACTGGGCAATCTACATACAATTTGCAATCGATCAGTGAAAACATCATCTTTCTAGAGTCTGTAGTTTCCGAGATCTCATTGCCGAAAGGATTGGCCACAAACATATAAACGTCCACAAACATGCAGTTTAAAATAACTCCAAAGATGGCAGCACAATTCTCTTGCATTAATTTTGGAAAAGGCTCATTAAAATACAAAGGTATTGAACAATAATTTTAAAACAATAAACTTTTTGAAAAACGTCTATTTGAATAATTTATTTTAAGTACACATAATATAAAAGATTTACATCTGTTAAACGTGAGAAATTACAAATAACCGTAAATCAAAGGGGTTTGATATTCAATGTTATAAGTTGGAGCTCAGGCGCTTTTGGGCATCATACTTCGAACCTAACTCCTCTTGTAGTTAGTTACTGTACTAAGCAGTGATCAAGTATTGCAGACGTACATGGGAGATCAGTACAGATACTCTACTTAGGAGTCTGAGAGAAGATCCTCATCTTCTGGAGGGTTTTACTTAAATTTTTTGAAGGTCATTGTGACATTAACACTCTGACCAACTCTTTTGTCGCTCTCCTTGGATTGTACCACTCATTCGTACGGGCTGCTCTTTACCCGTATAAACCCTACCTTATGCGCTGCATATTCTTAATCGCACCATGCATAAGCTACCGGGATTACTTCAAGAACCAACACGTAAACCAGTGGCGGATTCCAAACGAGATCCCCGAAGCAATCGGCGTAGCCGACAGCTCTCGCAGGGTATCTTAGAGTCTGTTGAGAAGAGATCCCGCTCTCGTTCTTCTACCTTTATCAAACGTCCAGAAGATCCAGAACCGATGCAGACCACCGCATCAAATCCTAACACGTTCACTGTTGCTATGCAAAATTCATATGCAGCCACCCTTGCTCGACCGAAACTATACTCATTTCTTCTGACCAATTTCGATTCTCAGTACAGTAACACTCGTCATATCTTTAATCAAATCATTAAATGCCTACCAAGAGCCAGTATTCACCAGATTGTCTTCACCAGGAGTAGTGTTATTATGAAGTCTGAAGATGAAAATTTCGGTACAACACTTCGCAATAAGGCGAGTTACGAAATTTTTGGTAAAGCTGCCCAATTATCTAAACTGCCGGATAGAGTCAAACAAAATCCTCCACCTCCTAGAACACCCATGATGTCAGTAGTTATTCGAGGTGTCTTTCCGGAAATAACTGATGAGGAAGTGATTGAAGAATTAAAAGCTGAGGGAATTGAAGTCTCAAAATGAATCCGAATTAAAAATAACAACGGTGCAACATATATGGTACGAGTTTTGACCACTTCTCAATCAGCCATCAATATTCTGTTGCAAGAGGGCGCATTTATCTACAAAAAGCGTCACAGAATAGAACCATCCCGTACCAATCACCCTCTGCCAATTCGGTGTGAGCGGTGCCAAGTTTAGAATCAACATATAACTGCCAAATGTCCAAACGTTGTGATATGCGGATATTGTACTGGCACTCACGAAACCAAAGATTGTCCAAATACGGGAAAGCCCCGCACTGTTCTACTTGTTCCAGTGACACACATCCGACCTATAGGTATAAATGTAAAGCTAAACCAGCAGCAAATCCTGAACATCCTGAACGGTCCCACTACGTACTACAGACTCAACAGTACCAGTGTTACAATCCATTACAACTCCATTAATTGTTGAAAACTTTCTCCGTTACATTACACTTATCCTTCAAAATATATTTCCTTTCCAACGCCAAATTATTCTGGATCACGTTATTGCAGCAGCCTCAGCTATTTTCAAGTTAATCTGTATGCTACATATTCTGGGCCCTATGTTCATTTCCACATTGTACCGAGAGACACTGCAGTCTAAGTCCATAATGTTTTATGTGATTATGGCTCTTGCAATTCTTTTCATGAACATTCGCTCTCTACCGTCACATCGCATACTGTTTGAGCAATTACTACTTGAAGAGAATGTAGACATCTTTCTTCTGAATGAAACTGCGCTCAAACCAACTACATACATTCGTTTTCCTCGATATAACTTTCTTCGCTGTGATTACCCAGACCATAATGCAAGAGCTCAAGGCGGCACTGCAATCGGAATACGTAATAAAATCACTCATAGAAAACACTCTATTGCATTGCATTATCAGTTACCAGAGCATCTAGTGACAAGAGTTTACCTTCCAAATCTTGCACTAACAGTGGCTACAATCTAGTCCGTCCCAGTCAAGTCATTCCTCTTGCTTTTTTCACATACTTGTTTCACCAATTTCGACATCTCATATATTAGCCGACATTAATATTCATAGTCGCTCTGTACAAGATAAGAACAGTTTTACGATCATATATCACTTAATTTGCATGGACATGTTTATCAGCTACCAAAACAACACGACCAAGCAGTCAGACATCACCTGATGTTGTTATTAGTACTGTTTCAATTGTCGATAAATGCATCATACAAATTCTGGATTGTATTGGTAGCGACCACCTTCGAATAAAAGTGATTGTTAACCTAAAAGACAACAATCTGAACCAATTTTTAAGAACTATCAAGATGTACGAGAAAGTGAACTGGGATCAGTATCGCTCTGATATAGATGTCGCTCTTGCTCCTTTAGCACTACCTACTACTGAATCCGAGCTTGAAAGTACCGTACATAGCATTGTAGAGCCTATAAGAAATAGCTCTGAGAAACATATACCTCAGTATCGAGGAAAAACATATCAGCCAATATTACCTCCTCAATATTTGGCTCTTGTACGCAAATCTCGCTATTACTTTCGAGAATACGAAAAAACACGAAACCCAGAGTACCTAACGTAAGTCCGTAGGTGGCAAAGGACGGTGCATTATTATATTGTTGCTCACAAGCGGATTAGCTGGAGCAAAACCTGTAATCAACTGAACACAGAGTCACATCCAACGAAATATTGAAAAAAATTCCACCTTCTAACTGGGCAAAAAGTAAATTCATCTTATCCTCTTATACAGAATGACCAACCTTTACATACAGACAATGCGAAAGCAGATGCTTTCGCCGGCCATCTCCAATCTGTCATTACACCTCCTATCTGCATTCACCGCAGCAGTCCCAAAGTTTCCGAAGAAACAATAAACCAGCTATTACAGCCTTCCATCTATCACAGTTTAGACAACAATAATCCTTTAACTCAGGAAATCACTTCTGGAGATATTTTATCTGTCATTAAACGGAAACATAGCACTGCCTCCAGCTTTGACCAAATATCGTACAGACTTCTTAAACAATGTTCGGCCAACTTTTTCATTTTTCTGGCTACAATATATACACATTTATACTTCGAACAGGTTACTATTCTTCCGATTGGAAGGTATCCAAAGTCTGCATGTTTTTGAAACCGAACAAACCAGCACATTCTGTACAATCATATCGTCCAATCCAACTAACGTCCACACTTGAGAAAGTCTTTGAAAAAATACTGGTCTTACGTTTACACACCTATATCACTGATAATCAACTTTTACCACTTCATCAGGCTGGATTTAGACCCTATTACAGTATAAATGATCAGTTACTTCGCTAACCTCCATCATAACCAACCACTACAATAAATCCCTTCCGTCTTGTCTCATACTGATGGATCTTGAAAAGACATTCGATCGGATTTGGCACTACGGATTATTATATAAACTACTCAAATTGAGTCTTCCTCTCTCATATCTTAGAGTTATTTATTCGTTCATACTTAACCGTATTGCCTATGTCAGTGGCAATAACTATTTATCCCATCCAATATTTCCACACACGGGGGTACCGCAAGGTTCTAGCTTATCACCTCTTTTGTACATCTTGTATGCTTCAGATTTGCCATGTCCAGGGCCGAATATTTATGTTCCAATATGCTGTGATACAGCCGTTCTAACATTAGGCAAAACAATACAATATATTAACACACATTTACAGATTACGATTACAGCTTTTCTGCAATGGTGTCGTAAATGGCGACTATCAGTAAACGAAGACAAAACTTAGGCACTAGTTATTCTACCAACAAAGTGTTGTAGTAAAGTTAGGCGTAATCCGAATTTGTTGCAGATACGAGTAGGTGATCACCTTCTTCACCCCTCTAAAACTGTTACATACTTAGGTATCATCTTCGATGATAAGTTGCGATGGACACCCCAGTTAGAAAAAATTGTTACGAAGGCTACAAACAGATTACAACTTCTTCGTCGACTTGCTGGTCAGAACTGGGGACTGAACTCTAAATTACTACTTAACACCTACAAAGCATTCATGAGGCGTGTCCTTACTTTTGGTCACGTAGCTTGGTGTTCAGCACCACAAAAATTTTACAACAGACTTGAAATTGTAGAGCGACACGCCATTCGTTTAGCATATCGGATCAAACTTCCTTATCACAATACTGACCTATATGATAAAATTGACTTTCCTCCTCTCGTTCATTACGGAGCCAACTTGCGTGAAAAGTTTATAGCAAAGAATCTCCAGAATCGTAAGGATATATTTCTTGATACAATATTTACAGACTTACAGCAAGAATCCACATATAAGCACTGTTATACACCACTCAGCGTTCTGCTTACAATATATCTCCGCAATATTCCAGCAGATCATCATCACGCAGCGTTCTTTCCTCACCAGCTTATCCAGCAACATATTCCTAATCTTTTCCCATCATAGCACTGTTTCTCCACACCACTAATAAGGGCTATCCATATGTCTTTCATCAGTCCTGAGCCGGCCCAGGACAGAAGATTAATACGCATTTGTCTGTTCTAACATCCATCTACTGTGTTGTGAAGTCCAGAGCAACTCACTCATCACTATATATTTGTCATAAATTTGTACTATTATTTCTTTCTACAGTACCTTCTGTATATTTCACAATATTATATTTTGCTCTACTTCTATTATCACTTCTTTGCACTTGTTATTTTTCTGCACTCGCACCTTTGTTTACTAGTTTAATACTTTGTTTAATATTGTTTTGTTTATTAACATTTTGTTTTCATATTTCGTTTTGTTTATGATATTAATATATAAAATTAATCTTTTATTTTGATATAATCTTTGTATTTTGATTTTTTGTTAATGACCAAAATAAATATTTCTTTCACAGCTACTTGGCTAACCATAATATTAATAAACAAAAAGTGATGATCTCAAACCCCAGGCCAAGAGAGAGGGCGAAACCCACTAGTGGCAGATTATATACAACTAATGCTTATTCCAATTACTTAAAAATAAAGATTGTTCCACTGATAATAAGATACCCTCTTACTTCCGTATACCGAAATAAAGTGTTAGCTCCAACCACTACCCTCTAAATAAAAGGGCGCTTTTGTTTGTATTGTAGCATTTTAATAGATGAATATATAAATGTACCGTGTCCTGCGAAAACGAACTAAGCGCCACTTTCATACTTTTAAGAAAATTACGTATAAAGGTTGATGTCCAGCATTAATGTAGCCGTAATCAAAAGTGAAATTATGTTTCTTTTTCTTTTTTTGGAAAGGTGTTGGTTTTCCTCTCTTTTCGATTGTGCAAAACGTTCTAATACTTATCAGGAACCAATCGTCGCATTTACGTGGATTTTCAAAGTTTGGCGCTTAGTTTTTTTGCATAACACGGTACAAATATTACCGTATTATAACTAAAGGAAAAGGCGTTATGTACAGCAAAATGCATACGTGTTATATATACACACACGCACACAGTCTTGTTCAACAAATCTGACCACCCAACATGAATAATTTGAAGCACACATTATGATAATTTTAATTGAAATAACTTCCAACCTGCTCTGTTATATGACGACATTTAATCTGAAGGCCGACGAGATCGACGGAGTCTTAATTGCATCATTCGTTACTGGACAATGATGCTCTGCACAGAGTATGCATTTGACATAATACGATGTCACCATTTTTCATAGCTGCAAGAGAGGAAAAAAAAAAGTAGAGGAGGAACGAAAGCTGCCCATTCCAAAAGAGAGAGGGGGGGAAAAGAGTGAACCGGATATGAACAGTACAGGTAATGGGAAAGTATTTCGCAATAAGCTTAAAACAAATGAGCAGCGTAATGCGAGACAGGGAGTCTTTTTTTTTTAAGCATATAATGCGAAATAAATGGTGATATGATTTTTCGTTTGGTGGCAATGAGTTAAGTTACAACTATCATTAAAAATATTACTCCAAAATATTTCGACAAGTTATCTACGCAACTCTAACGACCAAAGATAAGTGAAAATAGAGGTTTATTACTGAAAATACTTTGGTATTATACTACTAACGGGAAATTGATAATTAACGAAATGACTCCAAAGTTTTTCAGCTCACGCAATGGATATATGAAAAAAATATAGATGCGCTTTTATGAATACACAGGTTCATAACTTTTTTTTTCATTTTTTGAAACTAATTTTATGGTTGTTAAATTGTTAGTTGATTTTAACGCATAGTTATGGATTTTTGTAATGGAATAGTGGGAGTCTACTTATATTTTAAACTCTTATATACCTTGTTTCGAAGATGTAAGAAAAGAAATGAATTTGAGTAAATGGAAAACAATGGTGATTGGAAAGAAATTATGTATCCCAACTACAGTATAAAAACTTGAAAGGAAAGATTATGACAGTCGAATTAACTAACTCTATGGCCTATGGAACCCGGAGGTTCAATGCCACGTCACAAAACCTCTCTACTGACTTCTATCCTTAGCCAACTGGATGAAGTTCCTACTTTGTGTTTCTATTTCTGCGAGACACATATTAATATTGTCCTCCCATCTGCGCCTAGATCTTCCTAATAGTCTTTTTTTTCAATTGGGCTTCAAGTTAAAACTTGTAAAGCGTTTCTACTGTCTTCCATTCTGGCTAAATGACCTGCCCACCTGAGAATTCTAGACTTGATGATCCTAACAATGTTTGGGAAACATTATAGATTATGCAGTTTCTCATTATGAAGTTTCCGCCATTCGCTGTTCCCGTTAATCTTGGGTCCCTATTTTGCCAGTCCGTTCGTTTCAGGATCTTGTTCTCAAATATTTTCAATCAATCTTCGTTCTTCCTTCAGGATAAGCGACTATGTTTCGCAACCATATATAGAACATATAACGAAATACTTTGGATAGATTAATAATTACCTGCACGTTGGGCAGAAAGTGTTCATACATAAGCAATATACTTAATAGAATGTTAATTTAATAATAACAAAAGAAGAATGTTTTTAATATGTGTAAAAAAAATATATTATGGGATAGTGTTAGGTAGTTAGTTGCTATGTAATTGTTGTTTATGGATACCTAATCATCTTGTATGTGTTCATGACAATTTGAATGAAAATACTTAAAAGTGTATCAACTAATAAACCATTTGATAACGTTCACCGACTTTATAATTTTAATAGAAAAGGTGAGAATAATAATATGTATAATTAGTAAAGATATTTGTACATGCAAGCTATTACTACCACTCGAGATTCATATATCGACGATCGAACCAGGTTGACGACTACCCTTGGTGAGTCGTTATAAAAATTTTGGTGCCTTCACACCGGGATTAGCTAAAAATTTTGGTTTACCTCACCCGGGATTTGTTGTAAATTCATATCCCGAAGCAAAGTAAGGGTGAATTTACTTTTATAATAAAGTTAATGAATACAAATTTCACAAGACTGAGAAGTGGTAAAATAATTATAAGAAAAATGAACGGTGAGGCAATAGAAAATGAATCTAATAATGGTGATAACGGTGAACATAGTGTAGCACCAGGAATGACATTCGAGGAACGAATCTTGCTAACCTTACAGCGGCAAGAACGATGTCGAAAGGACGATTTTGCAGCCATGACAAAATTTGGTCGAATTGAAGCAGACGATAGAACAGAAGTCCGAAGAATCTAACAAGCAATATGAGGAATTAAGTAGACGAATGGAACAGAAGTCAGACGAAACGAAACAGTCAATTGTCCAGGCGATGAATGACATCACATCTCAGTTCGAGGAAAAGTTAAAAAGAATATCCGAGGATTGTCAGGATAAGCACAACCACCAAATCCAAGAAATCAGTGGTGTAAAAAAGGATTTAGAAGTAATAGAATCTTCTGTTCAACAGCAAAAGATTCAGGTCATCAATAATTCTAACAACATACGCGCAAATACGCAATTGATAGCTACTCTACAGGAAGAAATTAGAACGCTACAGGTTAAGGACAACACATGCCACAATAATATGGGTAGTGATCGCTTGGAGTTTTCCCACTCACCTGAGATGACTTCGCCTTCACCTGTGTCTGATGAGGATATCATTTTGGAAGAAATTCACCCGAAGAGGACAGATGTGCGGAAAAGGGATGGTGTAACGACACATCACGTAATGGATAGGAATTGTCACCCACTAAGTACACGGAATGATAAAAGAAAGGTAAAGTTAAGTGTTAAGATGAGTGAAATACGGGCTATGAGTAAATTCAGTGGTAAATGTAATGAAAACGCTACTTCTTTCCTGGAAAAATTTCAGGACGAATGCAATATAATGTGTATAGATAGATCACAATATATGAAATTAATCCCTCATGTATTACTCCCACCATGTTCTTTATGGTTTAAGGCCGTACGTGATCACATCAATACTTATGAGGAATTTAAGGCAGCACTGATCGCGAATTATGAAAATGACTTTTTGCTTGCAAATCGAGATGCCACTATTAGAAATCAACATTTCAATCCTCGTTTGCACAAATCTGTTGTGGAGTTTGTTGTAAATACATACAACGAATTAAAAGTCGTTAATCCTTTGCAATCGGAATCTAGAATAATAGCATCGATTCGAAATTTGCTCCCATTTAAGTTACAACAGATCTTGTTTTCTACACAGTGTATGAGTTTCAACCATTTATTAATGCTTGTCCAATGCTATGAAACTCAATACCATGCTTTAAATCAACAAGTAGGAGTAGGTAAAAATAAGAATAATTCAGATCATTTTGTACCTGTTCGGAATCTAAATATCAGAAGTGTGAACGATACGGAACACAACCTAAGCCGAGTAAATTCTAGCAATCAAAACGAGCAAAATAGGCAAAGTTATGTAGGGAATCCGCCTAACCTAATTAGTCGTAGCAATCCTTATGTTAGACCATATAATCAAAATAGGTTTAAAAATAGACGGAATGTATGGCGAAATTCCAGGAATACAACAAACTACATGGATAGACGTAATTGGAGGTCAAGAGATGGCACTTCGTATCAAAATCAGAATCACGATGAAATACATGTACAACATATTGTGGAACCTAATCATGATTGTGCAGTACAATGTACTTAGAATCATATGCAAGTACGAATGTAAGCTGATTACCGTTAATGAAATTAGGTTAAACCCATATCAGTTATAGATTCTTGTGAACTTTTGTTTTCAATTTTATGAGTTAATGTTGATAATGAAATCGACTCTTATGAATACTTGAAGTGCTTAAATATAGTTTTAGATAGACTGGAAAGTTAATTTTCAAATGATTTGTATTTTTTTTCTTGTTAATGTGAAGAATCATAATTCGATTCATAATTGATTAAAAGCAAAGATTATTTATATTAGATTGACTTGTGTTGAAAACTTAACTGCCAAAGATTATATTAAGTATAAGATTCATCCTATTAAGTTAATTATTCAACGACTATCTTGAATGAAATTCTTCTATATTTTGATGCCTTATTGATCCAATGTTTATTTTAAAATATCACCTAATATAATTATTATATAATGCGCCCTGGATAATGGTAACTCATGTTTTAACTGTAATTGCTTCTTACGATTTTGACTTCGCACCCTTCCAAGATTAAATAAATAGGCGACGACGTTTTAATAATAAAATATAATAATAATGTAATGAATGATAATGAAATAAATATAATTAATGTAATAAAAAAATAAGTATTAATGAAATGAAAGATTTGTTATAAATGTATCTATATCTATGATATGTAATGAAGATACATACGAGGGGCGATCAAAATGTGAAATGCATAAGTAGTGTAAGACCATTATTGTAAACGGACCAGTGGTTCTTGAAGATAAAAGCCAAGCTCGCTTATGACTTTTATATTCAGTCCAATTGTCGGGCGACATTTTATATAACGAAATACTTTGGATAGATTAATAATTACCTGCACCTTGGGCAGAAAGTGTTCATACATAAGCAATATACTTAATAGAATGTTAATTTAATAATAACAAAAGAAGAATGTTTTTAATATGTGTAAAAAAATATATTATGGGATAGTGTTAGGTAGTTAGTTGCTATGTAATTGTTGTTTATGGATACCTAATCATCTTGTATGTGTTCATGACAATTTGAATGAAAATACTTAAAAGTGTATCAACTAATAAACCATTTGATAACGTTCACCGACTTTATAATTTTAATAGAAAAGGTGAGAATAATAATATGTATAATTAGTAAAGATATTTGTACATGCAAGCTATTACTACCACTCGAGATTCATATATCGACGATCGAACCAGGTTGACGACTACCCTTGGTGAGTCGTTATAAACAGCAGGCATGATTATCGTTTTATGTATTTTAAACTTCAAATCTCTTGACAATTATAACAGTCTTATGGAAATAAAAGTAAAGAGAGGTATGGCGAAAGCAGTTGTTAGGAAGAAAAGAAGAAAAATCATTGAATTAAAAGCAGAATTTCTTAGGCCAGTGTTAATGTCTCCCAACCTCTCTGACTGACGACACATACTGTAAGTTTCTACAAATTAATAACTCTATGTAGTACTATGCATTATTGCTGCGCTTAGAAGCGTTGACTTGTACAGTCTGCCTTAAAACTGAATATTTAACTCAATACTTCATGATTTTTAAATTCTAAAATTTCGCGACATACCCTACGGGACTGTAGAACACACCAGTGTGTCGCAACTGACCAATTGGAAACTATAGCCTTAGATATCAACGGGTAGTCCATTACGAAACATCTTGTTCTGTTTACAAATTGACTAAATAAAAATAAATGTTTAAGCGTGAATGCATCAATGTGGAAAAATTAATTTGGATAATTATTTAATAGTTATGTGTTAGTTCAGTAGTACTTAACCGATGTATCGCGACACTGGTGTGTCACACGGTCCCCTAAGGTATGTGTCGCGAATTTTTAGAATTTAAAAATGATGAATACTTCGTTAAAATCGAGACTGATTGTACAAGTCAACACCTCCAGTGGTAGCAATTATACTCAGTACTATATAGAGTCATTATATATATATATAAAAACTAATTGGTGTCACTATTATAATAGATATTATTGTTATTTATAATAAAAATATAAAACAAATGTGTCACGATGTCCTAAACGGTCAGTAAAGTGTGTCGTCACTCAAAAAAGGTTGAGAACCACTGTGTTAGTTAATATAAATGGGTAATTTGGGTTTCTAATCGTCTTCAAATAACAATATTTATTCATACATGTTAAAAGGATTAATTAATACATTGAATAGATTTGTAGTATAGTTGTCGATAATAATTAAAAAAATATGATACTTGAGTATAGTAACTCAGTTACTTTATTCACTCAACACTAAAAACAAACATTCTTTAAAATTTTTTTAAAAATGTTATAAAAGATATTAAAATAAGTTAATACAGTAATTACAAAGAAAAAGAAATTATCTGTAGAGACCCGGGTTCGATTCCCGGCGGGAGCTCATGTGGTTCGGATTCCACGTTAATCAGTAGGTCCACGTCTCATATAGCCTCGCTGCTGAAAGGGACGCTAAACTAACATCAACTCAACTCAAATTATCTGTATCTCTGGACGTGAGTTTTCACGATCATTTTATTGCCAATAGATATGTAAATAATTTTAATATCGTTTTAGATTATGCGAGATTGGTTGACAATCCACTTGCTCTTTTCCGTTTACAGTTCAAAACTTTGCATTGTGATCCTTCCATCTCAACACTATGATGACGTATCTAAAAAAAAATGTCTAAGTAACAGTGACCAGTTTTAGCAGTTCTTTTTATATACATAGTCTGGATAAAAAGATTGTGTTAACACTGTTCTAACGTCAGACAACTGTGTCTTAGCACTACAAGTGTTCCGTAGCTAATAAGAGAATGTCACGCGATGAGCTATGGCGAGTAACAACGATTACGTATTATTCAGTCAAAAACAGCAGTGTCGTAAAATAAGGGAGAAAAGTGAAAGCGATTAACAATATGTTTTGGGAAAACGAACAACGTGCGTCGGTAAAGATTGAAGTGGTACGTGAGCTGGGCACAGTGCACAACAATGTTTTCAGGGACTTCGTGACGATCTTCTCGCCAAAATACAGGAACCATTTTGCGGGAAGCACTACGACACAAGAAAAGCCATCATCCACGCCATATAGCGGTCCCTGTGGCAGGAGCGGATTAAGGGCGGAGCCAATGGAGCCCAGGGCTTAGGGGGCCTTCCAAAATCTCTCCCTTTAATACTAAAATATAGCAATCAAGTTATATTATAGGGTTCAGACCAATGATTATTTTTTATCCGTTCGCTACGCTCGCGGTACCGCTAAAATTAAGTCTTTTCCCACGTCTTCATGATACTTATTTTGTAAGGAAGTGAGTTATTTTTGGGCCTCTATTACAAACCAAATTATTACCTTGTGGTGACAATTCGTTTGAAATATCTCTTATCATTACTTAGAGCAAATCTACGAGGTTTTACACATCTCGTTAACAATAAAACGTTCCTATTCAAAGCAATTTGGGGTCTCTGAGATACTAAAAAGTTATTCCCTAACAACATGTCTTGGGAAAACTTACTTAACACGTGAAAATAATGATGAAATGTTGTCCCATTAATTTTGAAACGTATAATTGCTATCTTGTTCATCAAAAAAGAATTTTGAGTAATTCCTTTTATTCGTGTGTCGATATTCAATGTCTTAACCTTAGGTGAAACTAAATCCTCTCTAATTATTGATATCTGCGAAACAGAATCTTATGCAGCATCAACATTCTTATCTTCAATCAATAATGGCATTAAGATCATATTATTTCGTGTAGTAAGGGAAGATTTTACATGTCACTTATTTCTTAATACAGTGTTATCTGTAAATGTACTTCCTACAGACATTACTCGTTTAAAGACAGTTTACACAACAAACACGCATCTTCTACGTGAAAACCATGACCACAAAAAGAGCAAATGATATGCATTTGTGCCTGATTCGGAAAATGTTTATAATTGTTTCCATACATAGGTGTTTGAAATTGGTAGTTATGAAAATTTCCTCTCCGATAAAATTGATTTCTCGTCTGGCATCTAAAATTTCTAAAATTAACACGAAATCGACCTCTAAAATTCCCTCTCTGATTATGATTCTGATTTTCTCTATTTTGCCCGTGAAAATTAATCCTTTTTTCTTGAAAATTCTGTCAGTTTTGTTACTATTGTAAGCATTATTTTGATCAGGTTGCTGCTGACTAATGTGTAATGTTAATTTCTCCAACTTTTTCTCTAACGATTGTAATTGATCGGAACTAACTGGACTTTGCGCCTGATTACTTTGTTGACTCTGCACTTTCGGCTCACTAGTCTCCTGTTTAACTAACTAATTATTGTAAACTTGAAGCACATTAAAATATTACAGCATAGTTCTCGGTGTTTCGATAAGCCTATGGGGGTATGGAAGGCAGCAAAGAAAATTTATGCGCTGGAATTATTTGTAACATAGGGTTGCCTTGAAATGGTCGGCTCTAGAGCCCCCAAAGCCTTAATACGCCCCTGTCTGTAGGAGATTGAAAGGATTGAAGCGCTGACGGTGTACCGTGCCTTCCATGCGTGTGGCAGGAGGTGACAGAGATGGGGGTGATTACATAAAGGAATGTAACAGGTGTTCTATGCATAAAGCCAGGTACGAATTATAACAAAGTTGCTATTACTTTTTATTAGTTAGTCTACCCGCAGTTGTGGTTGAAATGAAATGAAACCTTTGCTTTACGTCCCACGATTATGCCGGTTAGGCTACAGGAGACGGCGAAGATGGGCAATGAATGAAATGGTGGAATGAAGAAAGTGGGAGGAAACGGGAGAACCGTGAGAAAACCCACGAGCATGATGTTTGGCCACCACAAAGTCCACACGGCTCGAGCTGGGATCGAACCAGGGACCCCAAGCACCGGAGGTGAACGCTCTACCACTGAGCCACCGCACCCCCTACAGTTGTGGTTGAAATACGTATACTACTACTACTTTTGGTGTCAAGATTGATTTCCATCAACCCTTGTAGTTAGTCTAACAGCAGTTAAATTTCTGTGATGATATGAAGTGTGAACGTGATATGAAAACCAGGATAGGAATGGAGAAAGAAGCCTTTAGGAGGAAGAAAATATTATTTTGTGTGACTTTGAATAGAGTTGAAGAAAAGACTCATAAAATGCTTCGTGAGGAGTATTGTATTGTATGGAGTCAGAGACAAGGACTTACACAAAAGCTATGAAAAAAAAACGACTAGAAGCTTTCTAAGTGTGGGTGTGAAGAAGAATGAAGAGAGCTACAGATATACCACATTGACTTGATCCCTAGTCTTCCGTTGCAAGCGCTGCTATCGGTTGAAGGAATTCCACTCGCTTTCTCTCGCTTAGCAACAGCTGAACTCTTATTGGCTCAACGCATGGGTGTGTGAGGGTGTGAGCGTTAGTTCGCATTTTTGCCACGGCTCAAGACATTTTGGCAGCACAATAGCAGGGTCGAGCGAAAAACGAATCAGAGGGTGTTAGAAATGGTGGGAGAGAAGAGAACAATTTCAAATATTATTAAGAAGAGGAACTGTGTGGGGCATTGGCTAAGACGGAACTGTATCATGAAGGACGTACTAGAGGGTATAGTGGCAGGAAATAGATGGAGGGAGTGTAGGAGATTATGATTAATGGGTGTTATCAAAACAGAGAAATCGTACTTGAAGACGAAGAGGTTAGCGGAAGAACGTAGAGCATGGAGGCTTCTCAGTTGCGGCAAATGACCTGCTAATAATAGCAGAATATCTATGAACATTATGAAGAATTTTCTTTGTTACGGTCATGTAAAAAGTTTTAATTTCTTAAAAAAGAACCACTAAATCTAACTATTAGGCTTCTTTAGTTTTCTAAAATTATATTAATTATTTCTTTTACCTATGAAATGATTAATAGTATTTTGAGTTTTTATAGATATAGCTTTTTGAGGAGTTTCGCTTTATCAAAACTCATTTATTTATTTCTCTCTCCCTCTGTGTCCGTCCGTCCGTCCGGGAGACAAAAATTTTCTCAAGAATACTTGATTGACCAAGAATTTTGTCCAAGATGCAGAGGATCAACAGGTAGGAATCGAGTTTGTTGATGGAGGTGATATTCAAACCGGAAGTGATAGAAATCAACTATTTCCTGTTTTTAACGTTGATCACTGTAAAGCAAAAAACGTTAATAGATAGATAGCAAGAAACGGTTTTTTTGCAATCAGTGAAACGTTCTCCCCAAGAACACATTTCATGTCTATCCTTAACTGTTTATTAAAGCCAGAAGTGATAAAAACTTACTACAATTTCTCGTTTGAAAAATGAAATGAAATCTTTGAGTTTTACGTTCCACGATTATGCCGGTTAGGCTAAAGGAGACGGTGATGATGAGTAATGAATGAAATGGTGGAATGAAGGAAGTTGGAGGAAACTGGAGAACCCCGAGAAAACCCACGCACACGGTGTTTGCCCACCACAAAGTTCACTTGGCGGGAGATGGGATCGAACCTGGGACCCCAAGCACCAGAGATGAACGCTCTACCACTGAGTCAACGCGACCCTCTACAATTTCCCGTTTCAGTATTGTTCTACATAGGACAAAAATGATAGAGATAGCAAAAGGTATTTTTAAAAAATCGATTTAGTGTTCCAAGAATGGATATCATTTTCTCTCTCAACCGTCTATTCAAGCAGGAAGTGCCAAAATTCAACTACTTCTGGTTTCTAACGTTGATCTCTGTAGAGTAAAGACTGTAGTAGCTAGTGAGAAGGGGATTTCTGCAAACAATTCTACCACAATTCTAACAATTCAAACAATTCTACACTACTATACTTCCGGTTTCGTAATCGAGAAAATACCACGCTATACAAATGAAACTATTTCACGTGGGACACATGTGACACTGCTACTTGTGTTAATCAGTAAATTAAATCACAATCTGTATGTTTCCCGGACGTTCCATCTTTAAAATCAGATCCCCTGGGGACACCCTGCGAAAATTCATATGTCTGTTTATATATCAGAAGTGGCATTTGCTACAGGACATTTCTGGACTCCTTGCGGGATAATCACAGGAATGTTGCTGGATATCCAAATATTGTCCCGAGACAGTCTCATTCCATTAAAATTCCAGGGAGATTCTGAGGATATTTCGTTTACTCTTGAAGTTTGTACTGTACGTATGAACGTTCTGGGACAAGTTTGGAATTTGTGTGACACCCAAAGGGTAACAGAGACATGTGCTATATGCAGCGGCGCAAATCTGTCTTCAACATTGGGGGGAACGGGTAAGACCATTCCCATAATTTTTTAAACGATGTTCAAAATATTTATGAAGTTTAAAAGCAATGCTATGGAGGATCAGGGGAGCACAGTTGTCTACAATATTGGGAGGCGGGCAGAGATGATGTTTACCCTGGGGGAACATCAATTTCATCTCACTTTCCTTTGTGGAAATCGGACAAATTATCGCATTTCTCCCCAAAAGACACATTTCAAATTGGATTATTGTGGGGGGACAATCCCCTTCAGTTCCAAGATTGGAGGGGACATGTTTCCCTGTCGCCCGGGATTTACGCCAGTGACTATACGAGATTTTATTCTACGGTTGAGAAACGTAGAAATAAGGAAAAGATAATTAATGACTATGGTGTGCAATACAAGCGAAAATAAAAAAATAAGAAAAATAATCAGTTATAACGCAATATTATGTTCTCTTTCAAAATTAACTTCGAAATATACATTTACTCATTTAATTCATTATCAGTGCACATAATGAAACTGAGACAACTTTATTAAAACTTTATTAGCACCGTGAATAAGTATTAAGTTCCTTAAAAACAAATATGCGTAGTACGTATATAACTTGAGCTTCTATGTATTTACTCATCTAGGCAATACGACATGTGGCAAACGAAGTAACTGTTAAAAATTTTGCAATACTCTTTCTATATTCAAAAGTGTTGTAACTATATCGAAATTACGGGAAGAAGTTTGCATGCACAGGGCTTATTCGTGTCTGATGGTAACCCCACGAGGCTCTGAAGCTCTCGTGCATGGTGTCAACACTGCAGGTCGGTGTCAGCAGGTGCATGGCGTGCGGCATGTTTACATGGCAAGTATTATATGCTCTGGTTAGTTATAGACAAATGCATTGGTGTCCTGTATAACAATCTCTTTGCGTAGAGAGTACATCTTACTGTGTTGCATGTTACAGTTTCTCCCCAGTATCTTTCAAGGTAATAACGCATGCATTGGATGATGAAGTTGGCGTTTGACAGATATAGGGGTACTGATTTTGTTATATCAAATTATGAACTTTATTTTTTCAAAACACACTAACAACGTTCATAAACATGTTCATCAAACATTCCGATTTCAGGTAGGGTGAATGACGTCGAGCATATGACCTCTACTCTTCTGGCATGCAATAACTCTGTTCGTGAAATTATCTGAATGACTGCCCAACAGGTTTCCACTTGGATTTTGCCGACGAATCGTCGAATTGCTCAGAACGACCATTACGACGACGCCCAGGACTTTTAATGTTCTCTGTTGTTCTCTTGTTTCAATGAACTTTTCATAAGTCTGGGAACTGTTGATGCATTTGGTGCCTCATTTCGCCTTAGAACCGCGCGTAGTCGGACGACAGTTCCTGCATTAACTTTCTCCGTGCAGATAAAAAGTTTTCACAATTAGCACACGTTGCCCTATCGTAAACTGCTCCATGGCTAGACACAGACTAAAGAAATGCAAGAAATTCAGACTAAGGCGACAATCGTAATGTTTGTGAGTAGAGAAACAATATGAAACAATGTCAGGAACCAAGAAACAAAAATTTGCCAGACGATCCAAAACCATTGTGTTTGAATAACCATTTAGCTGCATCTGATGTAAACAAGGAGGAATATTCACTATTGCAGTATTCTTCCACGCTTTTTCTAGGCAATCAAGGTCACCGATTACACTGTTGTCTCTAGTTGAATATTGACTCTTCCGACAAATGTTGCTACTACTATTATCGTTTTTTCTTTAATGATACGTTTAGAAATCATCCTGTCATGTTATTACGATTATGACTGGTTGGACGTTCTAGGTTTGTCGCCATAGTTACTGTCTCTATTGTTCCAGAGCCTTTTGCAATAGTACTTAGAACTCGTCACGTGTCCTGTCCAACTATGAGACGGCAGCTTTTCTTATCCGCACAATAATTATCACGCACGTCATGTGCAGGAATGGTTTGAGGAATACTTCCAGAATATTCCTAAAGTTTCCGAATCTCAGCTCAACTGAGAACTTGAGGCTCCATGTAACGGCACACCAAGCCTCTCGAGATATTTCACCTCCATCTAGGCATTGAAGGCTGGATTACATGGAGCTTAGTTGGCTATATCAGGGAATGACAACTAGATCTCATCATTGTCACTGATGTACGGGAGACGAAAGGACGACCTCCACGCTATTACATATATGGTCATAATGCAGGGATTGGTGGATATAAAATTCTGTGTAAGAGTAAATCTATATCAAACCAACCAATGATGCTTCTTCACAAAATTATTTTTTTTTTTAATTTTTCCACACTATGTTGAGAGTTTCGCACACTATAAATTCTTTACTATGTTTACAAAGTAGAAAACAAGTCTTCATTATTTTTTATTTCAGATATTCAATTTTCTTTGAGCGGCCATTTTGTATATAGGTGCGTAAGCGTTATTTACATTTGACAGAGATTTCCGATAAACGCTGTAACTCCGTTATTTTGGAAGCTATTGATTTCACATAAAAGCCATATGAAACATTTTATGGTCAGTGCACATTTTTGCCTACTACACTACAAATTCCTTTCAACAATTGTTGAGTGTTAAAGCAATTGTTAATTTTGTAATTAAAAATTTTAAAGGCAAAAATAAGATTCATCATTTATTATTTTTCTGGATAAATTATTCTTCGTGACCTAAAAGAGCTTGATAACCGTCTTATGCATTTTTTTTTGTAATGGGCAAATCCACATCATTGAATATTTTAGAAAATCGATTATATTTAAACTGAAATATGTCAAAAGAGACACACTTGAAACATCTCCGATTTTCAATAAACAAATTGTTATTTCTTTGTAAAGAAGTAATTGCAATTTCTTCACTAAGACATTCATTTATTAGTTGCTGGTTTTATATATATGAGGAAATGTATTTTATTAATAACTGAATTAAAACTAAACTATTCTTCAAGTAAATTGCCTGTGCGTATATATATATATATATATATATATATATATATATATATATATATATATATATATATATATATATATATATATATATATATATATATATATGTGTGTGTGTGTGTGTGTGTGTTAGGTATTAAAATATATAGTTTTATTTTAATTGTGCATGTTCTCTTTGCAGTAGTGTTTTACTAACAATATTAATCATGATTTGAAGGAAATAATATTATCAAAAAATAAACGCTGTTTTGTTTTGTGTAGTTTTTGAAATTATGAAACTCATAAACTAGTTAAGACCACTTTACTATACCGAGCGAAGTAGCTCAAGTGGTGGAGCGTTGCCTTCGCATTCGGGAGGTCGGGGTTTTACCGTATTCCCCCTGCCAACCATTCTGACGGATTTACCAGGGTTTTTCTCAGTCCTACCGCCAGGATGGTACCTACTAAACAGGTCCTAGCCGATACCTTCCCAAATCCTGTCCGTTGTTATTGTTAGGTATCCAGTGTAAAATAGCCCGTGAGCTGTATTTGGTGATTGTTAAATAAGTCAAACAAGGATTTTTATGAATGATCAAAAATTGCATCAAAAGATTGCGATCTCGACCAATAATTAGTTTTTGGATCAGGGGCTACAAATTTTTTGAACGGCCCCTAAATCCAGTTTTCGTGCTTTCTACGGAATAAGCACATCATACTGAGTTAAGTGATAATTTGGGTTTGGCTACATACCACATATATGAAGTTTATCATTTATAAGGCATACAGAGAAAAAAAATGATTGAAATATATTGGATCTTTTGGGCCAATTGGATCAGGGGTCACAAAATTTTTGAGCGGCCCCAAATCGAGTTTTCGTGTTTTCTACGGAATTAACACATTATACTGGGTTAACTGATAGTTTGGGTTTGGCAACACTATATGTAGTTCTCCAAATATAAAGCGTACAAGAAAATTTTTGATTGCAATATATTGGATCTTTTGGTCCAAAAGTAAATAATAGGATGCTCTGTTTAGATTATTGTTTAACCAAGATACAAAAGAATACATAAAAAAATCTTGTTTAAAGCCGGCGACACCTTAGTGAGCTGCCATTGTATTGAAGCAATGATATATATTCCGGCACATGCATGGTGTTTTTGTGACACGTTACCATCACTTAAAGACCTTTTAAAACTTTGGTTGTTTTTGTCGATTATTTCTAGACGCATATATGTGAATGTGAAAGTATTTTATCCCCTTTGCCTGGCAGAACTACCTATTTTGGCTACTAGGCTTGTCAAGTAGGGGTAAGGGGGCCAGATCTTTCTCTCAGGATTTAAGAGGTGTATCTTTCTTCTCATTCTACACATACACACATTATATGGCGGGTGAGTGTGTAAAGTGCTTTAAGTTAAAAAGTTAGTGTTTTTAGAGAAATCGCATTTAAAAGTTCAGAGATAAATCCAAAAATCCGGTTTTGGGATTCAGACATAAATCCAAGAAAACTGTCTTATTAATATGAAGAGCTACAACAGCTAATCATTTTATCAAAACCGGATTTCGGTTTTATGTCTGAACTTTCAAATTTGATTTCTCTAAAACACTAACTTTTGACTTAACGCACTTTACATACTCACCCGCTAATACAGTGAAACCTCTACTATCGGACACCTCTATAAAGCGGACACCACCCTTAACGGACATATTTTGTAATCCCCAAACACTGTAATAGAAAAAAAAAACATATTGGCAAACCTCTCTAAAGCGGACACGGACAGTCTTTTCTGCCTTTTATAGGTATTATTTACCTCCGTATTACGGACACTTTCTCTAGAAATAAGTTGAAAAGTGTAGTAAAAATACATTTTTAGTTATTCATACATGTGTCACCAAGGAAGCATTGTGACAACATTTTGCCTCCTGAACTGTCTGCTTAGCAACCCAGATGAAGCATCTCTGTTTAACAACAGTCTTATGTCCTTTGCTTGCATCCCACTCCCACCCAAGCTGTTTAAGACACAAAAGTGATTGACAGTTGCCCGCCGTTAGGGATGACACATTATGCTACTGTCCCGTTGGAGTCTCTAACCAACCAGAAGACAAGTTTAGTATTTTTTGCCCTCAAGTATATATTGACTCATAAAGGACACTTCAGGACTGCAATTACCCACAAATTAAAGCGCCATACTGAAAACGAAAGAAGTTCTGATAAGTGTAAAGTGCAGAGAACTATAACATGTTATTTTCATGTTGTGCCTCGAACACAGAGTATTGGATGACAGAGGATAATGCATGTAATATTCGTAAATACGTGATTGATGCAAAAATATTTTTTTTCTAATTGTATATTACCTTGCTCACTAATTTACATAACAAAATACTGAAACTTCTTGAAGGCGGACACCTCTCTATAGCGGACAATTTTTATTCCGCACGGCTGTCCGCTTTAGAGAGGTCTCATTGTATATCCAATTTCGAAAAATTTTCAACATGAATGAGGTTAGGCCTGGGATGGGTTTCATCTATTCACTTTGACGGTGTAACTTACGAGTGGGTGAAAGGGAGAGACATTTAAAAATGTTCGAAAATGACCAATATCAGTGTCGAATCCATAGTTTTCAGGGTCTCTGTGAAGAACAATGACACTTCTAATGGTATTTAAATCCAAGTTCAGCCCCGCAACAGCGGGGAGTAGGAGGCAGAAGAAATATAAAAAAAAGATCGAAAATGTCCGATACCAGAGACCGCTTTAGTAATGGTAAAACGGAACATATTACCATTTTTTCTTAAGTTTTGATCAATGAAGGTTTTTTGTTTGTATCCTGTCATATTTTGCTTAAATAGTAAACTAAATAGGATCCCATAGTAATAAAATAGTCTTCACCGCTATAGGAATTTCTCAAACTCACAAATTACATAAGACAAAACCGTGTTTATTCGCTAATAAGGAATGAAATGCTTAAGTTTTACGTTCCACGATTATGCCGGCTAGGCTAGATATTGATGATGAGAAACGAGTGAAATGGTGGAATGAAGAAAGTGGGAGGAAACGGGAGAATTCCGAAAAAAACCGCTCACGGCGTTTGTCTACCACAAAGCTAATTTTTAATTATTTTCTTTAAAATATGATTAATGCTTAGTTTGTCTCTGTAAATTACTATCACAATAAAGGAACATGCATAATTGAACTGAGCTACGTATGTTTTAATACCTATGGCAATTTGGATAAGTAAACATAGACCAAGAAATCTTCTTCCATTTTTTTAAGTTTTACATCCAACGGTTGTGTCGGCTAGGCTGAAGAAGACGATGATAATAAGAAATGAATGAAATGGTGGAATCAAGTAAGTGGGAGGAAACGAGAGAACCCCGAGGAAACTCACATACACGGTGTTTGTCCACCACAACGTTCACTTGGGAAATGTTAATCTATCTATATATATCTATCTTTCTATAGTTAATTATACAATGAATCATCAGTTACTCTTTAGTTGTTAATTAACTGAATTTGGACATATAAAAAAACTAATTAAATCTCAATTATGTAATTCTAAGCACTTATTACTAACACAAATAATGATAAATTAATGGTGAATTTTATTTATTTCTATTTTTTTAAAATATTTAATTTCAAAAATGAAATTTTGCATTTTTCGAACTTTAACTTCCAGCATTTTCTTCATCAGTAGCTTCAAATATAAGGAAACTATAAAGTTTACCGGAAACTTTTGTAAAGTGCAAGATACGCTTACGCGCCTATACAAAATGACGTATCAAACAAAATCTGAACATTTAAAAAAAATTATTGAATGCTTGTGTTCATCTCTCTAAATATAGTATACTAAATGGTAGAGCGTTCACCTCTCATGCATAGGTTCCTTGGTTCGATCTTAGCCCTCGCGGCAAGTGAACTTTGTGATGGACAAACACCGTATGCATGGATTTTCGCGGGGTTCTCCCTTTTCCTCCCACTTTCTCCATTCCACCCATTTCACGTATTTCTCATTATCACAGTCTCCTTTAGCCTAGGCCGGCATAACTGTGGGACGTAAAACTCAGATATTTCGTTTCATTTTTCTAAATATAGTACAACTTTGTGTACAAAAATAAAAAAGATAATTTTTGTCAGCAGTCTTTTAATCTGAAATTGGATGACTTCAAATCAATTGAACGGTAAGTCTGGCAACCAGTGATTTAAGGTTTGGGCTACTTCAAATGGATTGATCCTCTAGAAACCTTTCATCGATTAGTCGATATAAATCAATGCATTCTTTAACCCGTATTCCCTTCTGGAATCCAAACTGTTACTTTTTAATCTCCTCCTTTAGATGTAATCTGTTCAAAATGCTAAGCGAGCTTCTTTGTGGTTAAGCGGTTAGCGTACGAGCCTTTGGCGTGGGATTCCCGGCGGGAGCTCATGTGGTTCGGATTCCACGTTAATCAGTAGGTCCACGTCTCATATAGCCTCGCTGCTGAACGGGACGTAAAACTCAAAGTCAACTCAACTCAACTCAGTATGCTAAGCCTAGTGTTATGTAAAACTAAATTTTTTGTAGTCCTCATAGTTTTGCTTCATTTCTGGCTTTTAGAAATCCTTCGGCTACTTATTAGGATCACTCGATAACTCTTGAATGAAGGTGACTTTTTGAATTCTATTTTTGAAATAAATAGCTAGCATCTCCTCCCTCTCTTTCCAAGCTCGTGCAAAGAACATTATTATGATCATGCTAATATGCCTTATAAAGATTGTATAATGTTATTAGGATCACGCTGATATGCCTTATAAAGATTGTAATGTTATTAGGATCACGCTGATATGCCTTATAAAGATTGTAATGTTATTAGGATCACGCTGATATGCCTTATAAAGATTGTAATGTTATTAGGATCACGCTGATATGCCTTATAAAGATTGTAGTGTTATTAGGATCACGCTGATATGCCTTATAAAGATTGTAATGTTATTAGGATCACGTTGATGAACCTTATAATTTTGTATGTTATTAGGACCACGCTAATGTGCCTTATAAGATTATAATGTTATAAGAAATTTTCCTTTCTGAGAAGATAATGCTTGTTACACAAATACCAGTAAATTAAATTTAAAAATAACTGTAAATTTAGCATTCAGCATTATTTTCGCAAACTAATTCATTAAACAAGTAAGTTCTTCTCATTTTTCACAAAGGTTAGTCTTGTTATATTTTATTCAGTCTATTTACACAGATTTTCGATTTGAAAGCTTTAAATGGGTTGTGATGGTTTGGATTCCGGCCTAAGCTGTAAATCCACGTCTCATATGACTACACAGGAAGGACTAATCTCCATGAAAATACTTTGCGAATTATAATATGTTACACAAGACGCACCTATTTCTTTGAAAACACTTTGCAAATTATAATGGGCCACACAAGAAGCTTGAGAACATTTTGCTATCATAATCTGGCACACAGAAGGCTTTTACACATTTCTTGAAAACGCTCTACAAAATATATTGGGACACCGTGTGCGTGGGTTTTCTCGGGGTTCTCCCGTTTCCTCCCACTTTCTTCATTCCACCATTTCATTCATTTCTCATAATCACCGTCTCCTTTAGCCTAACCGGCATAATCGTGGGACGTAAAACTCACAGATTTCATTTCATTTTTTCAAAATATATTGGGATATATCGGAACACCTACTGTATCTCTATGAAGATACTTTGCTACAGGAGAAACACACACTTCCTTGGGGCTACATAGGAAGCATTCTTTCTATGAAGATATTTCGCGAATTAGTATGTGCTTCGTAGTAAGCACTCAGGGTCATACCCTTGACAAAGCTGATACATTGAACGGGGGGGGGGGAAGGGGGAGTAGTATTTTAAAGAGAGTCGCAAGTGATATGCAGGAAAAATGTTCTCTCCTCCTGGTTTCTGTTTTCTTCCTTGCTTGACAAATGTATTGTTTTGCTTGGTGAGTCTTTTTTGCTTCAACCTTCAAAAACCGATCTAAACTATTTTTTTTTTCAAAGCTATGTTTTCTCTTAAACCCCAAACGGAAAAATAACGGCAGAAATCTTCGGTAAGTGTTGCTATTTTCACTGCTAGCTTCTCATTTTAGATAGCGTATATTTACAACGAAGGGAAGGGGTGCACGTGCACCGGTGCATCCCTCCTAAATCCGGCCCTCGAAGCACCTATTTCCTTAAAGATATGTAGTGGTTATAATTGTTTTTTTTTTTTTTTTTTTTTTACAAAATTATTACGAAAATCGTACTGTATTTTGACGTCAAAAGTGAACAAAAGCACTCTGCGTCATTGCATTCGTCAAAGACGCAATGTAGTGGTTAATTGACTTGATATGAAAACGGTCACGGGTGTGTATTTTATGAGATAATACGCGCATAACTAGTGAAAAACAAAACTAACAGAATGGCCCGGATGATTTGTAAGAGCGGATTACTTAACACGTGTCAGTGTTTAATGAAAAAAAAATGTTTAAAAAAGCAAGTTCCCTCCATACTTGGGATGAACAGTTTGAGCGCAAGGAAAGCATGTGAGACACGTGTAACCATTGTGCTATATTATTGGATTAACTCTTCCTTTTACGTAATAGACTTTCTCGTCATAGAAAGTTTTATTTAAAAGTCTGTAAAAGCAGGCACATTTATTGACATATTTCTACAGAGATGGACTTAATGGGGAGGCAGTACAGGGACGTACTGGCCTAGTGGTATACCGTGCGCATCTTTGATGCACATGGTCTCGGGTTCGATTCAGGAGTTTCATTTCAGGATTTGCTCGTGAGGACCAGATTCTGCACCAGAATACGCAGAGGTTTTGATTTTCAGTATTATAGCACTATACTATTGACTAAACATTTATATATATATATATATATGAGGGTATTTCCAAACGCTTCAGCCTGGCATTGTGATATCGCTCCACTAGTTCATACCATATAATGGAATTTATAAAAGAAACAATTTATTAATTTCAACTGTCTATAGTTGCGTCAACTCTTTGGCGGAATTCATTTGAATCAGTCGCTGCTTATTGAGCTAGCTTACTGCATGACGGTGCTCCACTGTACACGGCTTTTGTTGCAAAAGTTGCAGTAAGAGATTGTGGCTTCTATTAAAAATCAGCACCCACCCTACAACATAGATTTAGCACCGCAGTCCTGGCAAAAATAATTGTGTGAACTGGAGCATTATCATGCATAATACGAGCTCAACACACAGCAACTGATTCAAATGACTGCCTTTTACTTAGTGACGCAGGTATACAGTTGAAACTAATACATTATTTCTTCCATAGATGATACTATCTAAGTATATGCCATTAACGACTTATCATCAGTTAGTCCAGAAACTTTTTGAAATCCCCTTGTATATATCTAACTCATTGAGGGAGCAATTACGTCTTGATCTCGCCCAAATTACGCCCCATGTTCGAAAGCGTTGAACAAATTGTGATGGTATGGATTTCACATTAAACTGTTATTCCACGTCTCATAGCCTTACTGGTAAAAAGAGATAATAAACTTCAACAAACAACAAAACTACAGGGGTTCGGCAACGATTTCATTGTATACGAGAAATTCTTCCTTATTACTGTTGTTATCTTGAATTTTAACCTTCCTTTTAAGCATTGAATCTGCAGCATGTGAGTTGTAAACCCTACAACTTAACGTTCATAGTATAGGAAAAATTCTTCCTCATTATTGTTGTTAGCTTGAATTTTAACCTTCCTTTTAAACACTGAATCTAACATGTGAGTGGTAAACCTTACAACTTAACGTGGAATCCAAACCACATTCAGTTCCAGCGGTAATCGAACCCGGGATCTCTCGCACCGAAGACGTGCATGCTTACTGTACTCGTATAGTCACAAACCGAGCAGTATCTCGATTCTTGATACCAATCTGTTCCACAAATTTACTCAGATCATGAAAATCTCGTATTCCGAATAGAATTTTTTTCATATGAAATACACTGAGAAAAATCCGTTATCTGGACAGCTGTATATTGTACAAATATACGGAATCCTTTTGCTTATTACAGAAACCTGTTCGGTGCATACATTATCCATATGCTAAATACGCACTGCCCTTAGATGTTACATCATGCCGTTGCAGGATGTGTGACATCTAACAGTCTTCCGTATATTACATTCGTCAGCTATATGTTATATACGTCCATTTGTATATGAGATCCTGACCACCTATATTGTTTCATACGGAAAGTACGTAGCGATGTAACACTTATATAGAAAATATTATAAAACCTGCGTTTTCAGTCATACATTTGCTGCAGGGTATTTTAAGTCTGAAAACTACACGATTTACACATGCAATATACGTTTTTACGTACGCCACATTTTTTTTCGTAGTGTAGTGCTCGTATAGCAAAGAAAAGTCCGTTGTTCTTCCAAAGGAGGTTAGTGTCAAGCTATCATTATTCTCTCTGAGATGTATCATTTTCCCAGTAAATGTGTCACAATGGACATCCTATGAAAATTCAGATTCCGAATATATGTCTCAAAAATGGGACATCCTGAGAAATTCTCGTAGGTAATTTTTGCGCACCGTGAGGGATAACTTATGTTGCCCTCGAGACGAAAAGTAAGGTTTTCTTCTCTTGTCTCGTAAATTTTGCAGAAGTCTCATTTTGACTCGATGTCCGAAAAAAAAAATCGTCTCGTTTTGATTCCCGAAAGTTTTCTCGTCTTGTCTTGTTTTGTATATTTACGTATAAAATTTATGCCTTGGTGTGATATAACAACATTTGAAACGTATTTATTTTAATGTATATTGTGTAATGACTTGCCTATCTCTAAATATTGATAACAATTCTTAATTGTGTTTGTACAATCATTTTATCAATTTATAGATTTCATACTATAAATCCTGTGGGCTAGGGTTACCCATGCAATTTGCGAAATTTCTCGTTTTGTCTCGAATTTGAATATGTACTTGTCTCATTCTTGTCTCGCTTTTTAAACGAGAAATTTCTTGTCTCATGGGTAACACTAGGGATAATTACAAAAAGGCTTTCGGACATCCAAATATTGTCCCGTGAGAGGCACCTGCCATTGAAATGTCAAGAAAATCCTGTGGATATTTCCATTATCCTTAGAGTTTCTATTGTGACAGGCATACCCCTTTTAAATGCAAGGGAAATTCCGTGAATATTTAAATTGTCTTTAAAGTTTCTACTGTGACAGGCATACCCCATTTAAATCCAAGGGAAATCCCATGAATATTTTCATTGTCTTTAAACTTTTGCTGTGACAGGCATACCGTATTGAGATCCAAGGGAAATCCCATGAATATTTTCATTGTCTTTAAAGTTTCTCCTGTGACAGGCATACCCTATTAAGATCCAAGGGAAATCCCGTGAAAATTTCCATTGTATTTAAAGATTCTACTGTGACAGGCATACCCCATTTAAATCCAAGGGAAATCCCGTGAATATTTCCATTGTCTTTAAAGGTTCTACTGTGACAGGCATACCTAATTTAAATCTAAGGGAAATCCCGTGAATATTTTCATTGTCTTTAAAGTTCCTACTATGACAGGCAAACCTCATTGAATCCAAGAGAAATCCCGTGAATAATCATCGCTGACCTAAAGGATTGGTGCGATCTCCTTGCCAGTATACAGTTTTGAAGAATTAGAACTGGTTAATTAAACAACCTTATCGGGTTAAAATGTTATTAAAGTTCTACCATTTCTTAATATTTTGATTTGTTGGCGAAAAAACACTACAAATATATTCAGAATACAAGCATTTTGTAATAAAAATTTCTACCATTAAAAATAGCTTTTTCTTATTGTAATAACCCCCAATATAAGCAAAATTGGTGAAAGACAAAAATAGAAAAGGGTTACGTAACAAAGGGCGGATACAGTTTGCCTTGCGTTAAGAAGTGTGACAAGGGAAGGGAGGGGTAAAATTGGTTAAAAATATAGCGTTATGTAATATGTGGACGCTCCCTAAATACGAAAGAGGAACGCCCGACGAAGAGCAATGCCTTCTCAGTTGCCCCTATTAACACAGTAAAATTAAAGAGTAACATATTCGACGTTGGCCCTGTCAATATGAAAAATGAAATGAAATCTTTGAGTTTTACGCCCCACGGTTGTGCCGGTTATACTAAAGGAGACGGTGATGATGAGTGAAATGGTGGAATGAAGAAAGTGGGAGGAAACGGGAGAACCCCGAGGAAGCCCAGGCACACGGTGTTTGTCCACCACAAAGTTCACTTGGCGGGGGTGGGATCGAACCCGGGACCCCAAGCACCAGAGGTGAACGCTCTACCACTGAGCCACCTGTCAATATGAGTTTAATAAATAAATAAATAAATAAATAACGAGTAGCAACGGCTTTGGCGCTGTTCCTCTCAGCGAGTGAGGTTTATGAATAGCCTTACAGAAGAGAAACGCCAAAGGCGTTGCCCTTGTCAAGGCCGACTGCCATGTCCTTTCTTGTCTAAATTTGGGCTCAAATGTCATTGAGACTGTCACCAATCACATTAGCGATCCAGAAAAACTACGGATTCGACACTAATATAGATCGTTTTGAACATATTATTTTGTCACGTCCCTAGACATCATGACAATGGGGAATAACGTTGGACTTTAATGGCGTCGAGAGTGTTTCTATTTATATCAGTGACCCGAAAACTATATATCTGACACTAATATCTGTCATTTTGAGTATGTCACTATCCACATCACCTTTTCAA
This sequence comes from Thermobia domestica, assembly GCF_964235325.1. Classification (NCBI taxonomy): domain Eukaryota; kingdom Metazoa; phylum Arthropoda; class Insecta; order Zygentoma; family Lepismatidae; genus Thermobia; species Thermobia domestica. Next base: position 33,941,245 of record NC_137454.1, read on the forward strand.
CCCCTCTTCATGACGAGGAGGGGCTCAAGTTGGATTTCAACGGCATTTTACCGGATATTTATAATACTTTATGCATACTGTTTGCCCCTCCAGTAATTATCCCGCCCGTACTGAAATTCGAAAAAAAAATGGGCTTCGTAAGCGATTGAACTTACAGAAGATTTATCAGTGTCCAGATTTAATAGCTTTAGGTTACTCTTTTCTATGTGAAAATCTGATGACAGACAGACAGAAGGGCTGACAGACAGACACACATCATTATTAAAGATGGGTAGTGATGATACTGATACGTAAACATGCTTTCCTTTTAGTAATGGCAAAAGTAAATAATGAGAACTGATAGTTAAGCTCGAATTTAAGGTTTTGGCGCATAAAGTTGGTATAGTTTGTATATCTGCATATTTATTTTGATAAAGCGAAAGAAATTTAACTGGACGTAAGGAAGAAATCATTAAAACCAAATAATTAAAATCTAAACCCATTTTTAAAAAAAAACTTCTACATATAAGTCAAAGATTGAAAAACAAAGACGAAACAGATACTCAGTTCAATATAAGACAAGGATTCTTAAGCAGCGTGTCACGAGATTCAGTGTGAGTCCCGTAGAACTTTCAAGGGATTCGACAATAAAGGTGGGAAATAAATAAGAAATATGCTATAATCTCAATATAAATTTTAAAAAAATAGATTCAGACCAACACACTAAATTGTTTCTCGCTGCAATTCCTTAAACTAAATGATGTCATGCGTCTGCCTGTAAATTTGTTCGTATTTCATTAATAACTGTTGCATGACATCATTTAGCTTAAGGAATTGCCAAACAAAGGGCGTAACCCTTTGGGTGGGTGCTAGCTGCGGCTAGAAAAAATAGTCATTTCCGGAAAACGTCCGAAAAAATCATCCCCAAGAACAGTGGGGTATTTAGGACTTTGTTTCGGGAGGGGGGTATGCATAAGACGTGAATAAGCATTTATATTTTTCCTTTTGAGTGCCGACTAATTTTAATGAAGTTGTGCATATAACAAATTGATTTCGGGGGGGGGGGGATTGAGCCCGATAGCCAACCCCGTAAATACGCCACTGCCCAAGAGTAAGAACCTCTTGTGCATGTCTTATTCTTCATAACAAATCAATTATGTCCAAGACTAAACTACACCTTGCGAATGAATAATTTTATGGAAGTGACATACGCAACTTTATATTATCATTAATAAAATATTTATGAAATATGAATAAACTCGCCTGATTTTTTTTTTTTAAAAAGACGATCGTCTGAAGAGAAACTCATCACTAAGACTTAACTATCTCTTTTGGATATTTTCGTAACAAGTAACTTACTCAACATTATAGTGTTATTGGGTTGAGTTGAGTTTGAGTTTAGCGTCCCTTTCACCAGTGAGGGTATATGAGACTTAGATCTACTGATTAACGTGGAATCTGAACCACTTGAACACCCACCGGGAATCAAACCCAGGTCTCTCTATAGAGTTATTACTGAAATGTTTATTAATAAAATATGAACAAAATGATTTGCGTTGTATCTGAGAAGATTGCTCGAAAGTACAGTGGAGTCCCGCTAATCCGAACTAATTGGGACCAAACCCCGTCCGGATTACGTGATTGTTCAGATTAGCTGGAATAACAGTTAAATCGCGGTTTGAACAGGGTGAACGGGTCTATTGTGCTGTAACACATAGCGTATAGTATTTCAAAACACATTTTCTGACTATAGTATATTTACTGTACTGCAAAAATGTTTAAAATGTTGAAAAAATACTACGTGTCGTCCAATAGACTCTCTTTACTGCGGTAAAAGACAATAATTGAGTACATTTCTTGTAACAAGTATTATTAGTATGGTACTATGGTACTAAGATAGACACTAATTAGTACAATACTAGTACTGTGCGCTACGATTATCGTACGTTCATTTTTATGTTACAGTACTGTACTTATTCCACTACATTACTATATTTCACTCATACTAATCCTATAAGTTTCAACATTTGTCAGTATGTACACTGTATTCTATTTCAAAATTTGTGTAATTGTCGTAATGTGGCTTTAGTTCTAAATACAGGTGTTAAAGAAAAAAAAATGTATTAAACTAAAGTTTACTTTTTTTTCTACGAAAACATGCATCTATTTTCATCCTTTTAGTTATTAATTTCGTAAAACTACGTATTTCTGCCACCAAAAACAAAATAATATTTTCCTCCCGGACCTGTTCGCATTAACCGGATGTTCGGATTACCGGAACTCCACTGTAGTCACTTCACCCCTTGAAGATTGAGTTATGCCAGATTGTCAGCTTATCAATAAAAAATATGATGGAAAAGAGTCCAGGGACTTTTTTTTTGAGAAAATAGTCCAATAACAACTACTCCCAAGAATATACCATCATTTCTAGATTTTATTTATTTATTTATTTTTCAGAAAAGTGACATACCACAGAATAGGGTTGTTTATGAAATATTGATACTTGAATTATAACAAAATCGTTCAAGCCATTATAGGGAAAATTGCATTATTTTTCACTAGTAATTACTGATACTATACCGCAGTGTTGACAATGTACGCTAATGTGTCATGTCAGAGCACACACAGGTCCAAGAAACTATCCTGTGACCAGGAAAAGGTCGAGAAGTACTGCTCTTAAGATCATTATTTCAACAGGCAAGCACAAGATAAATAATCGTGGATTGGATTTTTTTTTAAATGTTATAAATGTGCTTACTGCTCTAAACAAAAATTTATATGAAATTTGACAGTATCACAATATACCTCCTTCTCTTTAGAACTTTGCACAATTGCATAAGAACAGTAACAAAATACTAGTCTCGAGTTCCGTTGTAGATTGTCAAAAGATGGCGGAACAAGACTATATTTTAAGATTTGAGTTTATTTTTAACTGTTATTTGCAGAAATAGCATTCATGCTAAAAAACAACATGATGACAACCAAGGGCGCCGATCCTGGGGAGGGGGGCGGGCACCCCAAAGCTCATGTAGGTTCCCCTACTGTATTTATGAATATACAATATTTGGCATAATTTCAATGCAATTTGTCTTAAAATCCTCTATATATACCTTCTGCATCTCAATGAGCCCCCCCCCAAATTTACGGAGAAATTGACGCCCTTGACCACAACTAGCATAACGTAACATACACAGAATACTATGCTAAAGGACTTTAATAAATAAATAATTGTCTTTTTAAGTACCGTATACTTAAAATACCGAACAGTTTTCATCTACTTTGTTCTGACTCTGTTAGTGAAGTCCAATGTTGTCAGGCACTGCGAAATTATTTTGTGACTGCTTTCGAATTGCTAGTGTGTCATTTTCCAAAAGCTTAATATAGAAATTTAGGAAAGGCCTGAGTGAATGACAGTGAATCCATGTAGTGAAATGTTTCAGATTTGAATTTTCGATAAACCTGGCAACAAGGAACTTTTTTTTGGTACTATTTACTGATTGTCTTTCAATTTTCATGACAGCTCAATCCCAAAGTCATCTCTATCCTTAAGTTCGTGTCCAACCAATTCAATCTTTACCCTTATGTTTTGAATACTATACAGCCTAATTTTAATTCTTTAAGTTTGTATCCAATCCAATCTTGACCCTTAAGTATTTGTACAATTCAGTTTTTACTTTTAATATTCTTTCAATCCAACCGAATCTATATCCTTAACTTAGTGTACAATTAAATCTAGTCTTTACGTTTAAGATTGCTTCCAATCCATTCTTTATAGTTAAGTTTTTGTCTAATTCAACTAAGTTTTACTCAAATTTGTCTCCAATCCAGTCCAATCTTTAATCTTGTGTTCAATTCAATCCAATCATCACCATTAAGTTTTTATCCAATCCAATCTTTATCTTTTAAGCTTTTGTTTGATTGAATCCACTTTTTACTCTTAAGTTTGTGTCCAATCCAATTCAATTTTTCATAGATTTTTTTTTCAATCTAATCTTTACTCTTAAGTTTATTTTCAACCCAAATGCATTTTTGTCCTTTAATTTGTGTTTGTTTCCCGGCGTAGCGTTGTCGCTAAGACTCTCGTTTTTGGTACGAGTGGTTCCCGGTTCGATTCCCGGTGGGGTCACTCGATGGAGAAAAATGTAAAAGTTTTTTCATTCCAGTTATCCTGAGTGAGGTTTTCTTGGGTTTTCCTCGTTCACATCAGACAATTACCATGGTAATACTTAACATACAGGTCCTAGGCTACTTCCTTTCTTTCCCGATTCTTTCTTTCTTCCATTTCCTCAGATACTGTGATCGCCGACGGAGGATATTCCCTATATTTGTCGGGTAACATGAGCTTAGAAGCCAAAAGCCCAGAAATGTAAATCTTATTTTGTGCCGTTTTCCAATCATAGAACTTTTACGCTTACACTAAGGATTTTCTCATTAACACTGTACATATGTTTAATGACGAAGTTTATAAACGAGCGTAAAGTTTTAGGAAAATGCTGTAAAATTTCAACCGATCAAACATAACTATCAATTTACAGATTTATAAATGAATATAAAGTTTTATGAAAATGATCTTAAAGTTCAACCGATCAAATATGACTATCAGTTTACGGATTTATAAATGAACATAAAGTTTTATGAAAATGATCTAAAAGTTCAACCGATCAAACATGACATTGTCAAGTTACTGATTTATAAACGAACATGAAGTTTTAGGGTAATGATCCAAAGTTTTAACCGATCCGATCAAATATGACATTGTTAATTTACTGATTTATAAAGTTTTAGGATAATGATCCAAAGGTACAACCAATCAAATATGACATTGTCAATTTACTGATTTATAAACGAACATAAAATTTTGAAAAATTATCTAACGATTCAACCGATCAAACATGACATTGTGAATTTATTGATTTACAAACGAACATAAAATTTTAGGATAATGATCTAATGGTTCAACTGATCAAACGAACATAAAGTTTTAGAAAAATGATCCAAAGGTTCAACCTATCATACATGACATTATCAATTTATTGATTTATAAACAAACATAAAATTGGATAATGATCCAAAGGTTCAACCGATCAAACATGACATTGTCAATTTACTGATTTAGAATCTATATGTAGTGAATGAAGTGTACATACGCACTTCACTCTCCTTTGTAGAACATAAAAGTGGTTTACATATCAGCTAAAAGGTTAGACACTGATGGTGAACAATGTTGTTTCTGAAACAAAAACTGTGTTCAAAGATTTGAATCTAAATTCTCTCCACACCAAGACTATAAAGGACAAGCAAGATCTGAATCACTGAAGTGTGTTTTATGCCTTTCGAACAGAAATCGAACCACGGACCTCGTGAACTAAGGAACGCCTAGTAGTCACTAGACCAGCAAGAATGGTTTAAAATGATTGCGCCGTCTAGCTACTACAAAAAACTGTTGTAATTACTATTCTGTATATCTTCCTGTTTTGGCAAATATTTCAATGGCCGTTGAGAGAAAGGTATCTTCCCCCTAATTTTGTACCATAATCGCTTTCCCTCCATTTTCTCTGTAATGGTGAAATTTAGAGGCACTTTACTTTGTTTGAAACTGAGAGAGTAAATTTTGACATCTTTACCATTTATGTTTCTACCGACGGTTTAATAAGGGTAAGTTTGTTTTACTAAGTTAAGGGTCCAATGGGGGTGTGGGTAGGAGAGTGGAAGCAAGAAATATGGCTGGACAGGAATTCATGACGTCATTTTATGTAGTTATTACGAGCGTCAAATTAACCATGATACATATTGTCTCTCCTCCCGTTGAAGGATCCTTTATGAAGTTGTGACTACATCTTCTTCTCCCTTACCCTCTTTGTCTAGCTGTCATCAAGGAAGAAGGGTTTATTATCTAAAGGGAAATGATCATTAGAGAAAAGTTCGAGTCATTTTTTATCTTTTCCTCGCGTTGAAAAGCACAGTCTCTACAGAATCAAATTGTTTATTTTTTCAACTATTTAGTTCTGATAAAAATAAAAGGTAGACTGAGAAAAATCCATTATCCGGACAGCGGTATATTGTATAAATATAGGGAATCCTTATGTTTGCTACGGAAATCTGTTCGGAGCATACGTTATCCATATGATACATACATATTGCTCTTTTCCCACTTAGATGTTACATCATGCCACTGCAGGATGTCTGACATCTAATAGTCTTCTGTATATTACATACGTATACGTATGTTACATACGTCAACTATATGTTATATACAGGGTGTCCGAGAAGTCCTTCCCTGATTACAGAAATTGATAACTCAGGCTAGAAATAAGATAGAAATATGAAACTGGTGTTGAATTGTTTACAAACTATAAAAGTTTTGGTCACATCAGTACACTTCCACATGAGCACCCTTGGTAGCACGTAGCACATCTAGACGATATTCAATTTCGATAATTCGATCGTGCAATAACGCGCACCAAACAATCACCTTTGGACTGCCTCTGGTGGACTCCCTGACTTCCCTGGGGGGTTCTGAACCCCAAATGCGTACATTATGGCGATTCACTACTCCACTGACAAAGAATGTCGCTTTGTCGGAAAAGGCAATTCGTCTGAGATAACCATTATCGTCCGCAATACGTGATAGCATTTCGACCGCAGTCATATCGACGTGTACGTCGTACGGTCTACATTCATGTGTATGAGAGATCCTGATTGCCTATGTACAGTTCGTTCTTTCGTACGGAAAGTACGTTTATTCGGAACACGGAATAAAACATACATTTTCAGTTATACGTTTGCTAGAGGATATTTCATAGGTTTCTACGTTAAATCCAAAAACCCACAGAATTTACGCATGTAACCTACATTTTTACGTACGCCACAGACACACATTCTTTTACTCAGTACACAGGTCACAGGGTTTAACTTTCCACCTGCCAGTTTATGCAAGTCGGTTTCATTGGTTGCATTGGGTTTAAGGTTCTTTTTCAGCAATGAGGCTGTATAAGACTTGGAACTATAGCTTAACATATGAGCTCTCGCTGGGAATTGAACTCTGGTCTCCTGCGGCAAAAGGTGGGTACACTAATCACATACCCACGAGAAAGCTCAAATGAATTTCGTTTTCATTGTGAAATTACAATAGATTCCAAAATATCGGAAACGGGAGAGACTAGGTCAGAGGTGGAACTTAGTGCTACAATAATAAAGTAAGATCAAAAAAGCGCTTCTCGCTATCTATTACAGTTTTTTCACTGGTTCCCAACATTTTGAATAGAGAAAGAAAAATTCAGATAAAATATTCAAAAATCACATGCTGAAAAAGGATGTAAACATATAGAGGCTATGAAAGATTTAAGTCTGTTGAAATTCACAAGACTTCCAATTAAATTATGTTCGCAATCACAAGACTTCCTTCTTTTCTAAAATGAAAAACGAAGTGTTTTCAACAATCAATACATTTTATATATATATAAATGAAAGTGACTACGTTTGGGACTGACTCGTTTGGGACTGAAGAACTCTTGAAACACATGACCAATCTTGATCAAATTTTCAACATAGATGAGGTTCGGGCATGGGAGTGTTTTCATTATTTCATTTTGACGGTGAAACTTAGGGGAGGGGGAAGGTATATAAAAACGACGGAAACTGATCGATATTAGTGTTGAATCCATAGCTTTTGGGATCGCTGAGATGAAAAACGACTCTTCCCATGCCGTTTAAATCCAAATTCAGCCCAGCAGCGTGGAGAGAGGGAGGGACAAATATAAAAATGAACGCAAATGACCGATATTAATGTCGGAGCCATAGTTTCCGAAGTCGCTGATATGAAGAGTGACACTTCCGATGCTGTTTAAATTCAAATTCAGCTCACAAGAGCCATATTTAATTTTACTGTCATTTTTACCAAACACATGACATAAGACGTTGTGTATTTAAAGTTTTTATTTCAACCCAGCGCAGCGGGTAATCATCTATGATAAGGAATAAAATTATTATTTTATTTAACTCAAAAACTATTGGTTGGTCAGAAAATGATATCGTTCGATTCTTTCCATTGGATTACAAGCCACCTTTCATCTCGGTTTAACTCCATGATTTTAACCAATAGCAAAGTGTCTTAAAGATGAAATAATAACTAATTTTCTTTCGATTACTATGATTTTTCTCCATTATTTCATTCACTTACAAGTTGCATGAAACAGAAGAAGTCAATCGTAATTAGTAAAATGCACTGATTTCCTAGGAAAATTTTCGTTTTTCAGTAGGAAATATTTTTTTACCTTTGAAAAGTGTTACTTTAACGAACACAAAGCGTTTCAGGTAGGAAAATTGTATATTAAAAAAAAATGAAAAACGATTTATGTAGAAAAGTTACCGTTTCTGGGTACGATAAAGCAATTTAGATAGATTAATTATATTTTTCAGTACGAGGAAGCAATTTATGTAGTACAATTATTTTTTTTCTCAGTACGACAAAAGCAATTTATGTAGAACAATTATTTAGTTTCAATACGAGAAAACAATTACAGTTTTTTTTAAATACCAGGAACCTATGTAAGTAAACCCATTTTTTTTTAGTACGAGAAAGAATTATATGGGATATTTATAGTTTTGTCAGTATGAGAGAGTAATTTATGTAAGACAATTATAGTTTCTTCTGTACTAGAAAAGAATTAATGTAACACAATTAAAGTATTTTAGTACTAGAAAGGAATTTATGTAGGGCCATTATAAATTTCCAGTAGGAGAAAGCTATTTATGTCGGAAAAGTATGATCCTTTTCAACACGAGAATCCAATTGAAGTTGCTCAATTATCTTGGTTCAGTACGCGAATACAATTATTGTAGTTTCTGTATGATAAAGCAATTGATATAGGATAATTATAGTTTTTTTCAGTACAAGAAAGGAATTCATGTGAGACAATTAAAGTGCTTGTAGTACTAGAAAGAAATTTATTTAGGGCCATTATAATTTTCCAGTAGAAGAAAGTAATTTATGTGGCAAAAGTATGATCTTTTTAAACATGAAAAACCAATTGGGCGTTATTCAATTATCTTGTTTCAGTACGAGAATTCAATTATTGTAGATTCTGTATGATAAAGCAATTGATATAGGATAATTATAGTTTTTTCAGTATAAGAAAGGAATTCATGTGAGATAAAGTGTTTGTAGTACTAGAAAGGAATTTATTTAGGGCCATTATAATTTTCCAGTAGAAGAAAGTAATTTATGTGGCAAAAGTATGATCTTTTTAAACATGAAAAACCAATTGGGCGTTATTCAATTATCTTGTTTCAGTACGAGAATTCAATTATTGTAGATTTTTGTATGAGAAAGCAATTCATATAGGACAATTATACAGGGTTTCCAATATGCAGTGCAACCCGGAGTTTGGGATAGTAGAACTTTTGAACTGGAAGCGGTATACAAATTATGGTTATACGAAAATGAAGTCTTGTTCATGCATATATTTTAAAACTAGGAAACAATTAGTGGAGGTATGAACTTTTAAAGTTCACTAATTTCACCCTGTAACACCGAAACTCCCCAGTTTTGAGCACAGATCAATACGAACGTTTATACTTATTTTGATGTGAGGAATCTGTTTTCAAAATATTCTGACACATTTTGCAACGCCCTGTATATTCTAGCAGTAACAATCTTATTTATTATTATAGATTCTAGTTCTTAAAAAAAATATAGCCAGAATAACAGGGAAAATGTTATTGAAAATATATAGTTATTATTTATAAAACCTGTATAAAATAATAGTGAAAGAAAACAAAAAAAGTATACGGTTATTATGACAAGCAAGAAATATCTTTCTGTTTTATAAATTAAAATGAAATTTATTGGAATTGCCGATCCGTTCTTTTCTTTTACATATACATTTATATTGATATAGATATGATAGAGGTAAATAGATAGATAGATTAGTAGGAAGAACAACTGCAAAGTCAATTTATTTATTAGGTTCAATTTACTTTCTTCTCTCAATGAATAAATGAATACATTTTTATTCCTGAAAATTTTTAGTATTTGCTTGAATGAGTTACATCAGTTAAACTTCGTAATTTTGGGAATGTAAAACTTACATCATATACTTTATATAGTCCTACTTATTTATATATGAAATAGAACTATGTAAATGTAGATAAGCAGTAAAGTAATGAGAAAACATTGTACTACGCGAATTAAACTTAGAAAACGTCGATATTATGACTTTTTTTGGTCACAGAAACAGGGACGCATGCAGGTGGTGGGTCCTGGGGGTCCAGACCCCCCCGAAAGTTCGACTTTTGTGTAAATTTAGCCTAGTTTTAGGGGTAAATCTAAGAATTTTAATATAAAATACCTTCATATTGAGTTTGGACCCCCCGAAAATAAATTCCTGCGTAAGCTACTGCCCAGAAATGAATAGTTTCTCATTTTCTTCCGGGAAATTTTTATCATATTTTATAACCCATATTCAATCACAACTCGTATTCCTCATTAGCAATATCTGCTCCTGTTTCCTGATAAAAAATATTTTGGATAATAATAATAGAACAGTTATAATACAAACCTACAGTAAATTGAATGATGTAATTTCTTGTGATAATCATTTCAACACAATTGAAAAGAGAATCAGGTTTTACTCGACTTTACATAGATCTGTTTAGCAAGGAATTATTTCCTGTGGAAACGATGTCATCTCTTAAAAAAAAAGAAAAAAAAGCGTCTCCTAGCAACGGCCATTACTTGGAAAACAAGTGAAGAACGTCGTCCGTCGAGTGAAAGGCTTTAGGAATGGTTCTTTCTTTTTATGGAATTTCTCATCCTGCAGAACTTTCTCCTGCTCTCGTCTTCTTTGTACTTTCTCTCAAAGTATTTCGTTCGTAGAAATTATGAAGGAACAATTCTTAGTCTCTTGAGTATTTATGGAATTAAACCTTTGGTAACAATTTTGAATATTACCTCTGTACTGGATAGAAATATTTCTTGAGGCTATCTGTAGGATTTGGTTTTCACAGGCAAAAGAATTTACTTTTTTGGTCATAGTTTCAAGCTTACGTAGGCAGCTAACAAACTAACTACCTCTATGGCCTATGGAACCCTGAGGTATAATGTCGCGTCCACAAAAGCTCTCCACTGACTTCTATCCTTAGCCAACTGGATCCAGTTTTTACTTTGTATTCCGATTTCTGCAAGATCCATCATAATATTGTCCTTCCATCTGCACCTAGGTCTTCTTAATGGTCATTTTCTGACTGGTCTTCCAGTTTAAGGTTTTGAAAACGTTTCTACTTTCTTCCATCTTGGCTACGTGATGTGCCCACCTGAGCCTCCTAGACTTGATGACCCTAACAATGTTTGATAAACCGTATAAATTATGTAGCTCCTTGTTATGAAGTTTCCGCCATTCCCCATTCCCGTTCCTCTTGGGTCCGAATATTCGTCTCAGGATCTTGTTCTCAAATACTTTCAGTCTATGTTCTTCCCTCAGAGTAAGCGACCATGTTTCGCAACCATACATGTTTCGTTTTATATGTTTTAAGTTTCAAATTGCTAGACAGCTAACACTAGTATTTTATTCTATTGACGGTACTGAATTCTTGATTCTTTTCTAACTCATTGATTAATATGGAATTTTTCTGTTTTCTAGGATATGAACTGGGACTTTACAAATGTGAATGTACTCATTTCATTTTCGAATTTTTTAGATGCCCATTGCTTTATCGTAATGAACAACAGTAAAGCCACTATTATCCCTGCATGGATGATCTCCGGTGGGGATTATCCCCCCATTGCCGCGAAAGAAATTTTTAAAGCCTGCTGCAGTCGCGCTAAATTGTTTTTCATAAGTAGTCACTTTGGAGTGAGGGTCCTCGGGTCATCACTGGAAGGTTAATTACGAACCTCAAAAAAAAAAAAAAAAAAATCCTAGCCAACAACCGGGAAATTAGAATTGGCCCTACAAGTGCGAAGGTCGAACACTAACTGTACGCTTCCTCGGAATTTGACGATGAGTAGCAGGCAGTTGCTCTGTTGTTTTGTTTCCCGGTGGGAGTTTATGTGTTTCGGATTCCACGTTGGATGCCGTCTCATATAGCCTCGGATGCTTTACTATATATACACACAGTGGCGTATTTACCATTTTGTTTCGGGGAGGGCTTTGCTAACTTTCGGGGGGGGGGGCTTTGCCTGAAAATGTGAAAATTCTGCAAGATTTTCATAGACTTTACTATAATAAGTAAGATTTCGGGGGGGCTTAAGCCCGGAAGCCCCCCCTTAAATACGCCACTGTGTTTCAAAACAACACCGACAACGTTTGGGAGGTGATTTCTGACACCAAGATAAGGCAAAAAGTATAGACCAACATGGGTGCACAAACTCTTCCTTTCGGAGTTATAGACTGTCGAAAACATGAAAAAATGAATTTTCAAGGCCCATAGCCTAAAACTATGGAATCTACCATAGTCGGGTTAAGACATCACTTAGGAACTAGTATGTACCTGTAAAATATAGGCTATCATAAATACACAAAACTGAAATCTTCTCTTAACCTTTATCCTTAATCTGAACCTGGTCTATCTTATGTATCTCGTAAATTAATATCTTTCATAAACTATCAATCTTTACATATCTCATAATCATATTTCTTACATTTGTAATCTTCATCGTAATCATGAATCAGAATATCAGTCTATCTTCTACTGTATCTTCATAATCTCTTCTCTTATAATCTATATCTACAAAATCTCTAACCTAATCATCCTACTTTTCACTTTCTCCCTTACGGGAGATATATAGTCTCAGCCATAAAGCCATATGGACTGTTCACTGTGTTGGGTTTGAATTAAAAGTTATTTGAATTAAATATTTGTATTAAAATGGCACGTGCCAAAATGGCCGAAGTTGCCTGTTTTAAATAGACTTGTTGCTCACACTTTCAATGTAATTAGGAGGGATAACCAGCGCATGTAGATATGAAAATAGAAAGACATGGTATTAAAATTAAAATTGTATTAAATAGCAAAATTGTCAATAGTAATAAAATGTAAATAGTAAAAAAATTGAAGAAAAACTGAGAGCGAATGCTCCCCAATACGTAAGTTTACAGCGCCATCTCTTATCCCTCTACCTACTTAACTAGGTCAACTCTCATTACAACGGAACAGTTTGTGTCTTATTCCTGAGCACTTTTTACCATTTTCCTGTCCTAACAGTACCCTATCCAAATATCCAAGTTTCAGAATCCTGCGGTACTTCCGCAACAATTTTTAAAGACGGTGTTGGTGAGTACTTCAAATTATATGCCCGTAGCTAAACTCCCTCTATAAAAATTATTATGTGATTACCTTAGGATTCTGAAACATGTACTTTTGGATACCGCATATATTATTAATTCCTAAGTGAAATCTTGGCCCGACTACGGCGGCTTCCATAGTTTAGGAGCTATGAACCTTGAAAGTTCACCTTTTCATTTTTTGGCAGCCTATAGTTCCGAAAGTAAGCATTTGTGCACCCAGGTTGGTCTATACTTTTTTCTTATCTGGGTGTCAGCAATCACCTCCCGAACGTTGTCAGTGTTGTTTTGAAACACCCTGTATATGTGAGCAGCTAGGGAAAAAGCAATGGTAAGTGGCATTTTCTAACTTCCGAATAAACTGGAAGAGAAAGTCCAACACTGCCTGGAATTCAATAAAATGTCAGATACCAGACAAGTTCCCCCTCCATCTGCAGGTAGATTTAGGAAATAAAACTGCCTACATAGTATTTTGTGATTCGATTACAACTCATTGTACGTAATAACTCAATTTTTATCGGTAGTGGCGCTTGCCATTGTCTTCCTCCGAGTTGCTCGTATTTATACGTAATTGATTTATACAAGGGATTGGGCATTTAACTATGGTTGTAAAAGAGATCAATACATTCACATCATTGAAGTTCCACCATAAATATAAATAGATTTGACTATTAAGTAACATAGATAACAAGATAAAGCAATAGATGTAATGTAGATAACATTTTTTTACGAAGTAACAGACATTTAAATACATTCGAAGCCAGTAAAATCACAAAATTAAAATTCGAATTCATTTTAAATAGAAAAGAAATAATTTCCCGTGTAAATCAATGCGGTACAAAACAAATATGGCATATGAGATATGATCACAAAATACTGTGAATACTTTTCTTAGAAACAAAGTTATATGCTTACATGGAATTTGATTAAATCTCCTTCAAAATACTGTGCTTGGCTAGCAATGCACTTATTTCAACGTTGAATTCATGACTGGAAGCATTTCTGGAAGGCTTCTTTTGGAAGGACGTTCAGTTGCTCTGTCGTGACTGTCAATGTCAGGAATGGTGTCCAAATATTTTCCTTTAAGCACGGTTTTAATTTCTGGGAAAAGCCAAAAGTGTGTCATGTTATATCTGGAGAGTACGGTGGATGTGGACAGACAGGAATGTGTCTTTCGGCCAAAAGTTCCTGTTCTTCGGTCAAAAGTTGGGGAACGAATTTCGTACTCATTCTTCTCATTTTCAAATCGATAGTTAAAATGCTTTGTACGGATCCGTACAAGATGTTTAATTCTTTGGAATGCTCTCGAATAGTTATTCGCCTGTTCGAACGAACAATTTTTGAAATCCTTGATGAAACCGATATCCCAACGGTTGCTCGTCTTCTACGACTCATTTCCGCCATTAAATCGCTCATAGCACTTGTAAACAGTCTTCGGAGATACAACATTATCACCACACACTAATTTCAACATTTCACGAGTTTCTTTGGTACTTTTCTGCAACTTGAAACAGATCTTAATGTTCACATGCTTTTCTTTTAAATCCATGATGGACGAAGACACGGTAAACACAACCTCACTCTAGTGGCTCTGAACGCTGACTGACAAGTCAGAACGTGTTCCAACTTGACACTGCCTGTCTCAAGGGATCACACTATCGACAAAGTACAGGGTGCGGCACGTAAAACCGGCCCGTGTTCTTGCACAACACTTATCCGGTACGGTTTTAACTTCAGTCCCCTTAAAACACGTCTGCAACTTCTCTCACTCGCATGAACCTGTGACTCAATCTCCTGGTTGACTTTCGAGGACTTCTTGTCATTATCTCCTCCACCTGCATCTTTAATTCAGGTGTGCAGACAGATGGTCGTCTGTTCCTGGGAACATTTTGAACCGATCCTGTACGCCGCCATTTTTCAATCAATTCCTGAATGGTGCTTTTTGCTGGCACAGAACGTCCTGGAAATTTCTCCCGAAACAAATTCTTTGTTTTCACAAAAGATCCAGTGAGAATGAACCCTTCAACAATGGCAACACGCTCGAGTATCGAATACGGCATTATCACACACTGACACTCACCCGGCTTAACACAACGAGGCCTTTTTCTCAACTGGTTTCTACAAGTTTCACTGGCTGCGGTTGCACGTGACTGCTGCAGGTCACGTAAGTCGACCCGACCTCGATACGCCATCTCTTGGTAGGAAGATAGATTATTTAAGTGTTGCCAAAAACACAATATATCAGAATATTACGACGGGCCAGTTTTACGTGCCGCACCCTGTACATCAAATGGTTGTAGCGTCAGTAGTTGATGGTAAAAAAAGAATCATTGACCACTTTTTTGATCATAGTACCTTGTATATATCCAATAGCAGGACCGAATTAAGGGAAGGCTTAGGACGGATATAGCCCCGGGCCTTCAGGTGGACCTCCACTCTGATTAAAATATCAACTGGCTATGTAAAAAGAATCACGAAGATAAGTTTCATCATAAAATAAAATATGACCAAAAATATGAAACACATTCCCTTAACTTTCCTACTGTCCTACTGTATTTTCACAGAAATGTATTAGGTGAAGTCAGCAGGGGCCACATATTTTTTCTAGCTCCGGGCCTCCAGATGGTTAATCCAGCCCTCCTATTAATTAAGGGTCACAGGTAACAAACACAAATTAATGTTTATGTGAAGAAATAAATATGTTCGTATGATTCATGGATTTTTGAGGCGTGTCTCGCAGTCAGTTTGGTATTCCTTCGATTTTTTTCTTTTGTTGTTGTATAGAATTACTGGATAGTCGATCACCAAGCTCATACGGACTGTCAAAGTGATCAGGTGTAGGGAAAAAGTACTGTTACTAAATCTTCGGTAATTAGGAGCTTTGGTTCGTTGGGCAAAAGAGTGTATCCAGGCCCGTATTTATGCATGGGTCACTGGGCCCCGGGTTCAGGGTAGTAAATTTCCAGGGGCAACATATTGAAAAATTGAGATTGAAGTATGGTATGTGGAAAAAAGAGGTTGTCCACGAGAGAGAAATTTAAGGGAGATCTATACAGAAAACAATATTGGTTCCACGATCAGCACGATCGAGCTCTCTCGTTACGACTTAAATGACATTAGAAGTAGCTGAGGCTATTGCTTATTGACTGCCAGCGTAATCCGTGCATTTGGTTCTGTACGCCCCGTACCGTGGTGGCTGAAAGTAAACGGCAGCGGACGTATTGTTCGGGCCTATAATGAATACGAACAAATAAGGAGAGGCACTTGCGACCAGGGACGTAAATATCTAAATAGAGTGGACAAAATGTTTGGGCGTGATTTTGTCTAAACTCGTGTATAGGATAACATGTCTTGGTGTATTTATATCTTAACTCATGCATAAAACAAAATGGCTAAGTGTATCCCTGTCTGAACTCACACATAGGGTAAAATGCATAGGTGCATCTGTGCCTAAATTCATAATTCGTGTAGAGGGTAAAATGCCTGGGTGAATCTCTATCTGAACTCATGAATAGGGTAGTATCTCTGTCTGAATACGTGCGTAGAGTAAAATGCCAGCTTTACCCTAGTCCTAAAAATAGCTGAACTACTGAGTTCTATCGCTAGGATACGACGCTCTTAATTTTAAGAAATGAATAGATAATCCATATTGTAATAATTAGAATAACAATATTTGATGATCTATATATAGTATCAAATGCTTTAGTAAAGTCAATATATATTGCATCTAACCTTTTATTGTTGTGGATTGTATCATATATATTTGTTGAACAAATATTTAAAAGAATGTTGACGTAGACCTACGTGACATAAAACCGTGTTGACTAGTCGCTTTAAAATTTTTGAGGTGATTAGAAATTCGTTTGTATATTATAAACTCAAGTAATTGAACCTTGGCACATAATATCGACATGAGACTGTAATTTTCTATTTTTCTTTCATCCTCATTTTTGAAGATAGGAAAACTCTAATTGATTTCCAAATTTTAAAGGGAAGTCTATGTTTTTCACTAATTTAATTGTAAATGTAGCAGGTACATTATAACTTCCTTACATAGATTAATTATGTATAGTGGTATTTCATCTAGACTCGCTATTTTCTTTGGTTTTAGTTGCTTAACCTCATAGTTGCAGTCATCGATACAAATTGACGAAATAGATAAAGATGCGTTAACTAATATTTCTCCAAGTTCACGTGTTTCAAACTTACTGCAGGATGTAGTATACACTGAATTAAAACATGTAGCAAATCCATGCGATTCTCTCAATTGTGTTTAATTCCGTTTCATCTATTGTCACAACAGGCGAAACATCTACCTTTAATGTGTGACCAAAAATCTCGGTTATCATATTAACTATTATCCTGTATTTGTTTTACATAGTTTCTGTAGGCATTGTTAATCATCTTATTAAGGTTTTTTTTTATTTTAATCGAACATTAATTTATTATAATTTTGTGTTATCCTACGTTTTCAATGATACGTCTTAATTTTCAAAGTATTAATAATTTAGCATTAAACCAAATTGGGTGTTTCCTATTATTACTCGGTCTCTTCAGGGAATTATTTAAAGCAAATATTTGATTTATTTTATAACAAAATCATTCGACTTCATTTTCGATATCAACGTTGGTAACTGGTGTATCTCAATTTGTGTCTCTAAAGATATCATTCAACCTTAGAAAGTTTGCTTTGTCGAAATTATAAACAACAGACGAAATCTTTTCTTATTACTTTTTCATTTAAGTAAATTGGAATCGAAATATTTAAACAGGAATTGTGGTGATCTATTTTTAACTAATGATAATAATTCTTCTTTTACAATAACTTCATTATTCACATTACAGAATATTAAGACAAGTGTCTTATCATTTATATTCTTAATACTATATCATTGCATAGGGTTAGATTATACAAGCTAATAATATTTTTGTAGTGTATATCCAATGCATAATTTGAGCAAACCAGGGATTATTAGTAAATTAAGATCACCAAAATTTAATAAATTACTATTTAAGACTGCATTATTATTTTAAACATTGCAAATAATTTGAAAGAATCTTGTAATTTTGCATTTGGTGGAAAGTAAACTACAGAAGAAATAACAAACTTTAACAAAAAATTCAATACATACTACCCTAAAATTTGAATTTAAATTGACTTGTTTTGATTCTAAACTATGGCTTACAGCAGTGAGAATCCTAGCACCTTATTTCGTTTCTATCACAAATATATATTTTATAATAATCAGAATCATTAACACTTTCTTTTAACCATGATCCAGAAATTAAAAATTATATCATAGTCTGGTGCAGGTAAATTGAAATAAAACTCGTGTGTCTTAGTCTTTAGCCCTCTTGCATTATGATGATAACAGATATTTCTTCACAACAAACATCAGACATTTATACCGGTATATGTTATCCCTAATACAATACTATGACACCACCATTGATTTCAAAATATATACATGCCTATCTTCTTGGGTATTTGATAATTTTATAACACATGCATTTGAAATTACAAAGATACAAAGTACTTTGTTTTTTTAAGTTTGCGCTCTTGCTAAGATTTTTTACGATGTTGAGTTAAACTATGACTTATGTATATCATATTATTGTAATTATTCCAGTAGATTAATGTTTAAAGTTTTTCCTTCTTCTTCCTCATTGTGCTTACAAACTTTACAATGAAAGTAGCTGACTTTTGATTTGGATCTTTTCTTAAATCTGTGGCATGCGTTTAACATTTCATTTGTTATTTCTATATCCAGTGCCTTACTGACATTTTAAATAACATCTACAATATCCTCATTCAATTCCTCTGGAATACCAACTGTTTCCACCATATTTCTACTATATTGCTCAAGTTCATCTACCTGTAACGTCATGTCATTTAACTTTTGCTTTAATTTGATATTTTCTTGTTTTTAATTCTTTCTTTATTTTTTTCACACACTTATTAATGCTTGTAAATCATATCTATTTTTCGTTATATCAGGATATATTTTCGTTCAACTTTCCATGAGTGAAATTCAGAGATTTTACTACTTCCCTTTTGGATTTTGAATTAATGGCTACCACTGCTTGAAGGTGGTGATTCTGAAGTTGAGTTACTACACTGCAGGCTATTTCTTCTTGCCTTCTGAAAAGTTGCCACAACATAATTTCCTGTTCTCAGATTGGAGAAACTGGACTTTACTTCATACTAGTTACTCACATTTAATATGCCACATGTTCATAAACAACTCACATAGTATTTTTGAATATATACCTTGATTTGAATTTATAATAATAATAGTAATCTCACAAGGCTTCTGCATAAACCTTTTAGGGCAATTTTTTTTAGCAGCTTCGTTCTTAATAAAATTACGTCCTGACTCAATAGTTGTTTTATGTTTGTACGGTATTTTATTTAACGCCTCTCTGTAATTACAAATTGTAATTTATTTGTATCAATAGCTTTCGCCCTCCTTATTCGCTTGTCACACCCACTCCTAGGGAGGTGCTCCTTCCAGGTTGAAAACAACTACTTTAAATGGAATTTATTCTTGGTACACTGAATCCGTTTCTTGTGGTTTCTTCTATTCTTCACTCGGTCAAAAAAGTGTAAAGCTTTCTCAGATCACCCATTCTCAGTGAGGTTTCGTCATTCACACTAGCAGATGCTGGGATAGTACGTAACATACAGGTCCCAGGCTGGTTTCTTCGTTTCCCAATCCTTTCTGCCGTCTCTTTCCTAGGATAGTGTGATCGCCGAGGGACATTATCTTTCCTAAGATAGTGTCATCGCTCATACGTGACGGGCTAACATGAACATAGATGCCGAGAGTCTAGAAATCTAACATCCTAATTATAATTCTAACCTTCCTATTCTTGGTCAATGAAATCAAGATTGAAACCGGAAGTGATACTGGATTTCTACTACTTCCGGTTAAAACAGAGAGACAACAAGAAATTTTAGAAATATCACAAAAATGGATCAAAAGATTGGCCAAGAATTTTAGGAATGATCCAAAAAATGCATCAGAAGATTACGATCTTGACCAATAATTAGTTTTTGGGTCAAGGGCCACAAAATTTTTGAACGGTCTATAAATCGAGTTTCCATATTTTCTACGGAATAAGCACATCATACTGAGTTAAGTGATAGTTTGGGTTTGGCTACACTATATGTAGTTCTCCAGATATAAGGCGTATAAGAAATTTTTTGATTGAATGAAATATATTGCATTTTTATCCGGGACCACAAAATTTTTGAACGGCCCCTAAATCGAGCTTCCATATTTTCTACGGGATAAGCACATCATACTGAGTTAACTGATAGTTTGGGTTTGGTTACACTGTATGTAATTCTCCAGATGTAAGGCATACAGGAACATTTTTGATTGAATGAAATATATTGAATCTTCGATCAGGAGCCACAAAATTTTTGAACGGCTCCTAAACCGAGTTTTTTTTTTTTAATGGAATAAGCACATCATACTGAATTAAGTGATTGTTTGGGTTTGGCTACGCTGTATTTAGTTCTTCAAATAAAAGGGGTAGAATAAAGTTTTTGATTGAAATATATTGGATCTTTTGATCCAAAAACAGAGATGGAATTTATCCTTAGAATGCCGAATGCATATCGAAAAACAATTTATCGCCATCTCTTACAGCATTTGCACTCTGTCGACAAACGAACGGACAGACGGGTATAACCATTATTTAAGACTTCCTATAATTTTATGCATAGTGTACTGTGGAAATATAGAAACCTATAAAACTCTGAAACACACTTTTCTATAGCCTTTCATTTGAACTTTCTGATCCTTAGAAAAAATCTGAAACTTAGTAATTACCAATGTTTCAGTTTTCTTTACATTATTTAACTTACAAGTTACAGCTTGTTAATCTGAGGTACGTACAATTAATTATGTATACATTTTTTTCTTTTCTTTTCTTTTTTTTGCTTTACGAGTTTGCTTCTGTTTCTACTGAAACGCAATAAAACTTTTCTTAATCTTTCGTGAACAATGCTTTAGGCGTATATAATTAAAGGAGAAATTCAAGACTATACTTTATCCGTTTTTTTAATTCTGTTTCTTGTATTTTTCGTTCTAGAAGAAAGCGTCTTTGTGGTCATAGTGTGCGATAATTTACACAGAAGAGGAAGAGAAAGAAAATACCATCAGTAATAAGAGCAAAAAAAAAAATCCTTCGAAAGAATTTTCTCAAGAGAGAAAATAGCTCCGAATCGAAAGAAATGAAATTCAAGGGAACACTGCTTTTTCTTCTTCTTCTTCTTCTTTTTCTTGAATCCCTACCTCACTCAACTCACGATTCAATTCCTTCCATATAGGAAAATCTAGACGGGAAGAGTTCTTTTTTTCCCCTTACTTTATTTTTTTTGGTGCCCTCCTTTTTAACAAAGAGGGAATCATTCAATAGAGGCTAGCTTTCTCTGAATTTCTTTCCATTTCCTTATCACTATGCACACAATAAGTATAGGACAGGATCGAAGAAGTCAGATATAGTGCATATTCTGCAGTGTTGCCATGCAAGAAGGCAGAGGCGATTCGTGATTGTATGACGTGTAGAATCTAAATTATCGCTTTCAGCAGTGAGAATCCTAGCACCTTATTTCGTTTCTATCACAAATATATATATATATATTATAATAATCAGATATTAGCTTCGAATCATTAATATTTTCTTTTAACCATGATTCAGAAATTAAAAATTATATCATAGTCTGGTGCAGATGAATTGAAGTAAAACTCGTGTGTCTTAGTCTTTAGTCCTCTTGCATTATGATAATAACAGATATTTCACAGAACACAGAACAGAACACAATGCAAAATACGAGGGTAAGTCAAGAATTATCCGCAATGTAACTTTAACTTTTCCTATATTGTTCATACTGACCTATGTTCTTGTTTATTTTATTGCTATGCTGTTATGGCCATACTATGAAAGTTTGATCCTACAGTAATTCCTCTATTTGTCTTCCTTTTGTTGCAGATACATCATGGCCGCTCCATTAGAAGTTTGCACCAAAGAGGAACAACGAGCAGTGATCCAGTGTTTGTGGTCGGAAGATGTATCAGGGGCCGCAATCCATCAAAGACTTTCGGCTCAATACGGGAACAGTGTCTTCCAGCTACGGAGTGTCTACGAATAGATTGAAAAATTCAAAAATGGTCACACAAGTGTTACGCACGACGACGTCAGGAAGAAGCCTGGACGAGTGACTTTATGAAACCCAACTCTATTGAGGATGATTTCGTACGCAGAACCATGACTAATTTCCAGACGTTTGTACCACTTCATCAATAGTCATTCGACTGTCTAACAGAACCATATGTCACGCTTAATGCTCGTTGTTCCTCTTTGGAGCAAACTTGTAATGGAGTGCCATGATCTATCTGCAACAAAAGGAAGACAAATGAAGAAATTAGGATAACATTTTCATAGACTGACCACAACAGTATAACAATGGTAAAATAAGACAGAGATCAAGTATGAAAAATGGGAGAAACGTTAGAGCTGCATTCCGGAAAATTTTTGACTTACCTTCGTATTTTTGTTACTTGAATGAATAATTAACTGAAATTGAACATTCATTGGACTGGATTAATATGAATTTAAGGTACATTGGAATTGATTGATTCGAGTTCAGATTCCGTTAGATTAGAATAATTAGAGTTCAACGCCTAAGGCTTGAGTCGACAATATGTTAATATCCATTGAATTGGATTTATTTAAGTATAAAGTCTATTGGACTTAATTCATTTTAGTTTATGATCAGCTGAGTTGAATTAATTCGTTTAACACACATAAATTGAATTGACTAGAGTTTAACATATATTGGATTGGATTGTTGGATATTAATGCGTTTAACACACATAGGTTAAATTGACTAGAGTTTAACATACATTGGATTGGATTGTTGGATTAATTCGTTGAACACGCATGGATTGAATTGACTAGAGTTTAACATACATTGGATTGAATAATGGGTTAATTCGTTGAGTACCCATGAATTGAATTGACGAGAGTTTAATATATATTAGATTGGATTGTTGGATTAATTCGTTGAACACCCATGGATTGAATTTACTAGAGTTTAACATAAATTGGATTGAATAATGGATTAATTCATTGAACACCAATTGATTGAATTGACTAGAGTTTAACATACATTGGATTGGACTTTTGGATTAATTCGTTTAACACCCATGGATTGAATTTACTAGAGTTTAACATAAATTGGATTAGACTGATAACTGTAGCCTATGTAACTTAGAGTTTTAATGCCGAATTCACAAAAGTTGTCACTGATTTCTGCTCTTAGCTAACTGGATCCAGTGTCTACTTGGTATTCCTATTTCTGCGAGATCCATTTGAATATTGTTCTCCCATTTGCACCTAAATCTTCTTAATGGTCTTTTCTTGATTGGGTTTCCAGTTAAAATTTTGAAAGCGTTCCTACTTTCATCTATTCTGGCTACATGACTTAACCACCTGAACCTCCTAAGGTTAATCACTCTAACAATGTAAGGGAAACAGTATAAATTATGCAGTTTCTTGCGATGAAGTTTACTCTATTCTCTATTCCTGCCCCTTTTGGGTCCGAATATTCGCATTAGGATTTTATTTACAAATATTTTCAGTCGATGTTCTTTCCTCAAATTAAGCGACCATGTTACACAATCGTACAGTACAAGAGGCATAGAAATCCTTTTACACATTTTAAGTTTCAAATTTTTTGACAGAATTCACAAAGAAAAAATATTTTGGACTGAATAATAACACGAATTCCCTGCTTTTAGACGAGATTTAATTTCTTCATGAATATGATTTTGGTCTCTTAATGTTGATCCTAGGTATTTGAAAGTGTCCACATTGTTGAAAGTATTATTTGATATTTTGAAGCATCCATAATTTTGCAGTACTACGGTTACAGCAAACTTCCATGTGCTTAGTTTCCTTTCAATTTACTTCCAAATCCATGTCCCTGCAAGCGTATAATATTTATTTTCATTGTTCTATCATGCTCTATTACATCATCAGAATAAGCCATAACCTGGTGAATGCCATTCACCTCTGGACCTTGGTTGCTATCTTTGATTTTTCTTACAGAGTATTTTAGAACGAAATTAAATAATAATGGAGACAATGCATCTCCTTGTTTCAAGCCATTTTCGACGTAAAAGCTCGTGAATAATTATTTTCCTATTCGGACTTTACTTTTGGGCTCAATTAAATACATCTTAATTAAACTTACTTGCTTCTTCGGTATCCCAAATTCGGTAAGAAAGTTGTACAATATTTCCTTCAAATCGAGCCGTAGACCTTTCTAGAATCAATAAATAATTGATATACCGGCATATTGTATTCCCATTTCTTTTCGAGCATTTGACAAACGATAATTACCTTGTCGACAGTTTATCAATTTCGCCTAAATCCGCACTGATAATCTCCAATAATTTCATCTGCATATGGAATCGATCTTGCTAATAGAATGTTTGAGAGGATTTTTATAGGATGTTGACAGAACAAAAATATCTTGATGTGACTTCAATGTCCATAAAATAGGTCCAATGCCCGCTCTAATCCTTCTATAATAACAGGAAGAACGAGAAGTCCTGGTAGAGACTCTGCCAGTTGCCGGTGAATTTCAGCCGCGGCTACATGTTTCGCCCCACAGAAATCGAATAAGTAGGTGAATTTCTTCGCGAGACCAGTTTTCCAAACGAATCACCATTTGTTTACCTGTAACTAGCTCCGTAGGTGGCGGGTGGTTGAAATTCTGTACAGCTGCCTACTCCATGTATTACAATTAACCGCACACTTCTCATTCTTCTATCATAGATGAGACTCCAGAAGTAGTAGCTTTGTAACCTTAGTTTCTGATCTTCCTCGCATATATATATATATACAGGGTGGTAGGTAACTCCACCGAAAAACTTTTGGAAGCGGTTCCTTATACGAAATGAAAGAAAAAAGTTCTAATAAACATCGGTCGAAAAAGTCTCCTTTCAGAATTATGAACTACCAAAAAATTCGAAATTTCACGTTTCAAAACATCCTGGCTTAGAAACTATAGGGCCTATCCCAAGCGGTTTAAGGAATTACACAGGAACTGGTATACGCTCTATCTAAATATAAATGTTTCAGAATTCACCGGTACCAGCGAAACGAACGCACCATTAGTACTTAAAGGAGTATCCCTATACTTCAACTTCCTGTTCACAGTTACTTTAATCGGTAACCGAAGATGAAAAAACATGGATATTTAGATAGAGAACATACTAGTTCCTGTGTAATTCTTTAAACCGCTTGGGATAGGTCCTATAGTTTCTAAGTTAGGGAGTTTTGAAAAATGATTTTTCGAATTTTCAATGGATCATAGCTCTGAAAGGAGGCATTTTTCGGCCCATGTTTATTAGGACTTTTTTCCTTCATTTCGTATAAGGAATCGCCTCCCAAAGTTTGTCCGGTGGAGTTACCTACCACCCTCTATATATTCAGCAGCCCAAGAGTAGATTTCATTTTCTTACCTCCTATCATTTCTGGTTAAAATATGGGAACCCCATAGTTTTAAGTCTACTGTAGTTTTTACAACACGAAACGAGCCTTGCCCGTTGTACCCAGTATTATTTTTCAGAAAAACAAATAAATCGCAATGTATATAAAAACTATTATAAAATCATCATTATAATTATTATCTAATGTGTCTTATATCTTTTTTCCTCTTTCAGGTAAGCTTTCCTTGTATTACCTACAGAAGACATATCAAAGATTTCATATCTTATGAACTTACAGTAAGTTAAAAAGATTTCTTATAACTTTATTGCATTCTGATCTATGATACACTTATTTTGCACTGGTAATTTTTGTAATGAGCATTGATTTAACATTGATATTACAATAGTTATGTGATATCTTCAAATAGATAAAAGATATTCGAAATGTGGAACAAGACCGCCCTAGACAATATTATCTTGTATGAGATACCGTTATCACAAGTCACCTAGTAGCTTCCCGTTTGCAGCCATTTATAAACGTAAAAATAAATGCCGATTTTCTAAATGGCTGGAAATCGAAAGCAGATAAGTGAGTCGTGATAACTGTTATTTCATGTAAAATAATATTGTCTCCGGAGCTCTTGTTCCACTTTTCGATTATCTTTTATCTATTTGAAGATATCACATAATTGCTGTAAAATTAACGGTATTTTAATTTCGCCGTTAAGGGGCCTCTTAAAGAAAGTATTAGAGATTCCTTGTGATTAAGTGGTTAGCTTTACCATCTCTGAAGCGAGAGATTCAGAGTTGATTTGTAGTGAAAACTCATGTGTTAAAATGTGTTACAATAGCGTGTTAAAATGTAGATTCATGCCTTATATAAGTTTTTAAAGCTAAAATAGTTGTCAGTACTGCTGCTGCTAAGCTACTTTTCCTTTTACATTTCCTCTTGACTTCTCTTTTACTTTGGAGCGACGGTAGGAGAGATTGAAATGATTTAAACGTTTTAGTTCTCATTTTATAAATACATAGTTAATTGATAGCACTACAACGTGTCATAAGTGATTTCTCATGAAGAAGTCTGCATGGGATAGTTTACTCTTGAAAATGTTATTTTTATCGGTAATTTTCTCGAATATGATTTAGACGATTTCATTTATTTAACTCTTGAACAACCCGATTGATCTCCATCAAATTTTCAACATAGATTAGGTTCGTAGAATGTTTTTTATCATTCCAATTTGTCGGTACAACTTTGGAGAACCGATGATGAAGATATATATAAAAATGATCGAAAATGACCGTTATAAGTGATGAATTCATAGTTTTCGGTGTCACTGAGATGAACAGTGACATTTTCGAAGCTGTTTAAATATAAATTCAGCCTCCAATAATGCTCCTAAGAGGGGATGGTAACATGTAAATATAGTTCAACCCGTGCGAAGAAGGGGCATTCTGCTAGTATTTCATAAATAATAAAATATTTTATTAATAGTATTACAGTGAGTCGTAAGCGATTTCTCGTAATAATTTCTGCATGGGGCAGTTTACTCTTGGGAGTACTTTTTTTGTCTTTCTCTCTCTCTCTCTCTAAAAAAAAAAAAAAGGCTTGGTCGATTTTACTACGAGTATTTCCTAAATAATATTTCGTTTAAAATTCTACAGTATAGCATAAGTCATTTCCCTTGAAAGCCCTCCTCTAAAGTCTAATGGATAGCGCATGCACTTTCGGTGCACGTGTTCCTGGGTTCGATTCCCAGTGAAAGTCTACAAAAAAGTAGCTTCAAAAACCATTCACTTTAATCAATCATAGTTCTCCTTCAACCTAAAGAGCAAAACCGTAGGACTGTAACTTTTTAAAAAAATATATCAATTTTCTTTAAAATGTCCACAAGAGGTAGTTTACTCTTGAAGAGAAATTTTCCTATTTTACAATAAATGTGTATAAGCAGCATAACTTAATTTAATTTAAGAGCTGTAATGAGAAGTTTTAATGCCACGGTTTAAACCTTTTATTATTTGTTACTACTGCACCCAAGTATGATGAGTCAAAGCTTAACTTTGCCTCTACAAAAAAAAAAAAAAAAAAAAAAAAAAAAGTTTTTCAGTAGACATACGTATTTTAAATGTATATTATAATTTCGCCGAAGATGCAAGTGTATATAAATGCCTTACGCGCTGGCCTTTGTTGTGCATAATCCCGCGTTCGATTCCCGCTTGGAGTAATGTTGACTCACCATTTTGATAATGATTAAAGAATTACTTGTGTACTATTCAAATGTAGTAGCTTTATATCTGATTTTTATTGAGAATAATAATAAATTCTCAAAAAGATACTAAAGTTTCGGCAATTGATCACTGCCTTGGTCACACAATCGCTTTATCAACATTTTATGTCTCATTGCTTCATACATTACTCGATTTTTCGGAATCCTCAATTGTTTTTTGGTGTCTTGTTTTCCTCAATACATTTTCTCAAGAATATTATTTGTTGTGGTCTACAAACTTCCTTCCTTCTTCTATCTTTTATCCCGTCAGGGAAGAGGTGCTCGATCTCATATCCCTCCAGGACACACTTGATTATATATACACACACGCAAAGGTTAATTCACTTACAATGAGCCGAATTTGAATGTGCTACTTACCTAGGAAATGACATATTTCCATCACCGGTTGTGTTCGATCTGCAGGCTACTTCTACTGACTATTGCCTGGCATCAGAATTTCCATTGCAGGAGATTGCGTTGTAGATGGGCCATGGGTATTCCATCCCAATACTCTTTACAGGCTTTACACAGGTGCAGAATCGACGATTGGACAGGTGCTTGAAGAATTCGAAAGCACAATAATCCATTGGGGTGGCATCTAGACTTTTGACAGAGATGTCAAAGAAGTGAATTACCGAAATTAATTTTTTTGTTTATACGGCGATAGAATTCCAGCGATGTTTATGCCGTATGATTGGATGCTTTGTATTCATGTGGTTCATTCTGATTCACATCTTGTCCGTATAATGCTGGGATGTCATGCTGAACATTTCAGTCAGGACATGAATCTGGTAGTACGCGGCTTGGTATTGACGTTTCGCTCCATCTTTCGAGACGCAGTTTGACCCCGTACGAGAAACCGACCATAATCATGAACCTTTTTTTTATAAAACGATTCTAGCTGCTCGCTTGGGCTCAAGTGCAATATATTTTCATATAATACGATCCACAGTGGCACAACCTACACGAAAATTACGCACTAGACACATTTCTACTATGCGCGACATCGTGAACTTAGCTCGGAAATGGCCACTATGAACCCTTCACGGAATCTTTCAGTTTTGGCCACATGAGACTATACTGCAATACTGTGTGACTAACGAGATGTGTTGTTTTCCTCGTTGCTCTCACGGCGATAGGCTGCGCATACGCGGTAACGTTGCACATTGACTTTTGCTCAATATAACTGAATCAACCTATATTATGGAAAAATATTAACTCTTAAGGTTATATATACATAGATGTTGATTCACTTACATTGAGACGAATTTGAATGTGCTACTTACCTAGGAAATGACGTATTTCCATCACCGATTGTGTTCGATCTGCAGGTCACCTCTACTGACTATTGCCTCGGAGTTTCCATTCCAGGATACTGTGTTTCAGCTGGACCATGAGTATTGCATCTCACTCCTCTTTCCATGCTTTCCACAGGGCAGAGACAGTTCTGACTCGACGATGGGACAGACGCCGCTTGAGGAGTCTGAAAGCACAATAGTCCATGGGGCTGGCATCGGGACTCTTAACAGATATGTCAAAGAAGGGAAATGTCGAAATTTCAGTTTCTTGTTCCATACGGCGATAAAATTCCAGCGATGTTTTCGGCGTATGGCTGGGTGCGTTGTGTTGCCTCCTGTCCATACAATGCTGGGATGTCATGCTGGTACATGGTTAGTCAGGATATGAGTCTGGTAGTACGCAGCATTGATTTTGACGTTTCGCGTTATCTTTCAGAGACGCCGTTTGCTCGTATACGGGAAACCGACCACAATTATGGGAAACAGTTCTAGCTGCTCGCGTCGGTGTTTTTTAGCCCAAGATTGTGTCTCGCATATTTCCGTTGGCACCGAAATTACTCACACGAAAATTACGCACTTTACACACTTCTACGACTCGCAACTCCGTGAACGTAGTGTAAAAAAAGGGCCGTAATGACCTCTCCCAGAATCTGTTCAGTTTCAGCGTCATCAGACTAAGCTCGACCACATTTCTCTACTACGTGACAAACGTGATACTGTTGCTTGCTTCGTGGTAACCTCATGACGAAGAGTTGCGCATGCGCAGTTTTGGGATGATAAAACCCCAAAATCTTCTTGCTTACAGCATGCCACTATTAGGAAATACCTTGAAACTTGTCTATGTTGACCACCATTGGTTCTATTGCAAAATTAGTCAACTTAGGTAAGTAGCAAACTAACAGAAAATAGAAATGTATTTTTGAAACAAAAACACGTATAAATTGTAATATATGAGGCTAATGCCTTAACCACAATGGAATAAGCTTCCCGTAAAGAAACAACCGAAATCAAACTGTCGGATTTTGTTCAAGGATAGATAGTAACCGTTCGTAGTTACCAATGTTGGCATCTCGGTGTCTTCCCAGTACAATGGGGAACCATTTGAAAGAACGAAGTAGCGAGCTTCAGTCTCGAAAGCTGGCATTAACGACTAAGGGAGCCGTTGTCATCAACAAGCCCAAAGGGCATGCATGTCATAAACCGACTGGTATGCCTGGTCTGTAAGTGCAACAAGAGTTAAGTTAATTGTTAACTAGTGATACTTTGTATTTTATAAATAATATGTAATAAATATCTAAGTTTATTATCCGCATACTATGATCTATGATCTAACTAGTGATACTTTGTATTTCATAAATAATATGTAATAAATATCTAAGTTTATTATCCGCATACTATGATCTAAATATAATTTGAGATGTGCTAATTACTTACAACATGCTACGGCACACTATTAATTGTTTCATTTCTTCCATGCTGACTACCTACAAAATGTTAAGGCATATTATTGTTTGTTTCATTTTTTCCGTACTAACTATCTACAAAATGCTAAGGGATACTATTAATTGTTTTTTCTTCCGTGCTAATTACCTATAAAATAATTTCTTCAGTACTAATTACTTACAAAATGCTATGGGCCGCAATTGATAGTTTCATTTCTTCCATGCTGATTACCTACAAAATGCTAAGGCACGTTATTGATTATTTTATTTCTTCCGTGCTAATTACCTACAAAATGCTAAGGCACGTTATTAATTTTTTCTTTCGTGCTAATTACCTACAAAATGCTAAGGTACATTATTGATTGTTTCATTTCTTTCGTGCTAATTACCTTCAACATGCTAAGGCACACTGTTGATTGTTTCATTTCTTCCGTGTTAATTACCTATAAAATACTAAAGCACACTATTGATTGTTTCACTTCTTCCGTGTTTATTACCTACAAAATGCTAAGGCACACTATTGATTGTTAAATTTCTTCCGTGCTAGTTACCAAGAATTACTACGGGACACTATTGATTGTTTAATTTCTTTCGTGCTAATTACCTACAAAATGCTAAGAGTCACTAAGATTGTTTAATTTCTTTCGTGCTAATTACCTGCAAAATACTAAGGGACACTATTGATTGTTTAATTTTTCCGTGCCAATTACCTGCAAAATGCTAAGTGACATTATTGATTGTTTCATTTCTTCCGTCTATGATGATAAATGCAGATACTCGAAATATACATGGTTTTTATTTATCCCTCTTAACCAACGAAACA
Organism: Thermobia domestica; assembly: GCF_964235325.1. Taxonomy (NCBI): domain Eukaryota; kingdom Metazoa; phylum Arthropoda; class Insecta; order Zygentoma; family Lepismatidae; genus Thermobia; species Thermobia domestica. The sequence goes on from NC_137454.1 coordinate 33,972,849, forward strand.
CGAGAAGCACTCCTTAATTGAATCGTTTATTTCAGAAACCCGTTAAATGCACTTTTTTAAACTTTGGGGAAAACGAGAAAAAACATTTTATCTCTGATAATAACAAATTTGAGGGTTCCACAAAATTTGGAGTATTAGTTAATTTGCTAGCGAATTGAATGTTACCTGTAACAAGATTATAATAGTTATTCCGTAATTAATAAAAAATAATATAAAATTTTCAGTTAACAGGTTTCTGCAATAAAACTAGTTGTGTCGGAAAAAAATGTAGTTTGAAGGCGAAATAATAATATTTCCTGTTGTATTCTGTTTTAAAAAGAAATACACAAGGTGATTAACTACAATTGAGTATCAAACGAAAAGTCGGAAAATTATTAAAATAGGAATACTCATAGTAACAACGGTAATCACGTTATCAGTGTCCTTCAAAAGACATTAGGATTCCCGTCTAAAGTACATGTAAATGTCTGACTGTCTGGAACTATAACTCATCTTCAATATTCCCTGTGTACGTGACAGATGGGTTTTGTATATACATAGTTGGCCATTGAAGAATGTCGTAGAAATCTTCATAACCTGTATACTAATGTAGTCACTCAGCTCTAGCATGTCGTCAATTGTTTTTTTCTTATTGATATGTACCTCAGTGATGCCAACCTGAAACAATATGCAATCCCATATCGAGAGTCAAAAAATCCCATTTTACGTGTGAATTTCCCACGTTATACTAATTAAAAGTATGCTGTAATATTAAAAATTAAATTTCTTTGTGTTAGTCACTCTTTACAATATCTAAATGAACAAGCCGTAAATTTCGATCTTCTCGAAAAATCCCATATATGCTAATTATTATCCCTTTCCGAGAAAATAAGGTCAAAAACTCCCACGATATGGGATTTTCCCCACAGGTTGGCATCACTGATGTACCTTTCCAGAAGAACAAGTTCTTACTATTGGAAGGTCAGAAACGTCCTTGTACTTTTTCATTTTTAAATTTGAACGTTGAGAACATAAACCCATAAATGAACTGCTTAGCAGTCACTTTCCTGTTTCGGCCTATTGAATTCAAACAGTTTGTATGATGACACTTTGAATGGGATCTTTTTGTTCTTGGACACAGCTCTTCTTAACGCATCATCAGAGTTCACATTTTTCTTATAAAACTGAGGCCACCAATGCTTAAAGTAGAATATATTCTAGCTGATAATTTGGTGGACGGAGAAACGTGCAGTTGTACTGGATTTAAGAATCGGCTCTGCGCCTTGGTCTGGCGTGTACACTCTGTCTACTTTTCGTAAAACACGTTTTAATGATCCAAAATCCCGATCACAGAGTAAAAATGAATGTTCTCTTCCTGGAAAATAGTGTGTGACAGTTTCAAACATTCCCATATCACAAAGGTTCATTAGAAACCGCACAACAGTGTGGTTCTTATTTTGGCTAGATGGGCTCTTGCTATTACCTTTATAGTTCTTGTATTCTTCCCCCTTGACTTTTGCTTTTCGTATAACATTTCGTTCGTATTTGTCTTCATTTGAGACACCACATTTTCTTTTTGCTGCAGGTTCATCGTCACAACTATTACTAGACATTGCAACCAAAGAATGGGAAAAAGTCTGTGGAATGGCAGTGCGGGTTTAGACGAAATCGGTCAACTATCGACCAAATACTTAACATTCGACAAATAATCGGAAAAAAGTGGGAATACAACACCCCGGTACATCAACTATTTATTGATTTTAGAAAGGCGTACGACTCGGTTAGGAGAGAAACATTATACAACGTTCTTACAGAACTTGGAATACTGAGAAAGCTAATTAGATTAATTAAGATATGTTTAAATGAATCCCAAAGTAAAGTCCGGGTAGGGAAATTTTTGTCCACGAGCTTTCACGTCGAAAATGGCCTGAAACAAGGAGATGCGTTGTCGCCATTATTATTTAACTTCGTTCTAGAATACGCTACAAGGAAAATCAAAGATAGCAATCAGGGCCTAGAGTTGAACGGTATTGACCAGGTTATGGCATATGCTGATGATGTAAATTTAATAGGGGATGATAGGAGAACAATAGAAAGAAATGCAGAAATCTTATTAAAGGCTTGCAGGGATATGGGTTTAGAAGTAAATGCAGAGAAAACTAAATACATGGAAGTGCGTCGGGACTGGAATACAGCAAATTATGGATGCGTTAAAATATTAAATAATACTTTTGATAAATTGGATAGTCTCAAATATCTAGGATCAATATTAACAGAGGAAAATCATATCTACGAAGAAATTAAATGTCGATAAAAAGCAGGGAATTCGTGTTACTATTCGGTTCAAAATCTTTTGTCGTCGCGAATTATGTCGAGAAATTTGAAGCTTAAAATATGCAAAACGATAATCATGCCTGTTGTTCTGTATGGCTGCGAAACATGGTTACTTACTCTGAGGGAAGAACATAGACTGAAAGTATTTGAGAACAAGATCCTGAGACGAATATTCAGACCTAAGAGAAACGGGAATGGGAAATGGCGGAAAGTTCATAACGAGGAACTACATAATTTATATGGTTTACCCAACATTGTTAGGGTCGTCAAGTCTAGGAGGCTTAGGTAGGCGGGTCATATAGCTAGAATGGAAGAAAGTAGAAACGCTTTCAAAGTCTTGACTGGAAGACCAATCGGAAAACGACCATTAGGAAGACCAAGGGAGGACAATATTAGGACAATGGGTGGAGAATATTAAGATGGGAGGGCAATTACAGATGGGAGGACAATATTAAGATGGATCTCGCAGAGATTGGAATACAAAGTAGAAACTGGATGCAGTTAGCTAAGGATAGAAGTCAGTGGAGAGCTTTTGTGAACGCAGCATTGAACCTCCGTGTTCCTTAGGCCATAGAGTTAGTTAGTTACTACTTTAATCAGTACACAACACACGTCAATGATGGCTGTTAAAAAAATGTCAACAAAGGAAGCGCACTGAAATAAAAGCACAACGAATGTAGATAGCAGTGCAGTGTTGGCAAGAGAGGTGAACATTATATTTACTGCAGAAACACGTTATGTGATATCACTTGACGGGTTTCTGCACTAAACGCTATGTTCGGTTTTAAAAATAACCCATTTGACGCCATGGCAGACGACTGGTTTTTGCACTAAAGTATGTGTTTAGACTATAAGTAACTTATTCAGTACAAAAGTCATTTTGTGAAAAAATGTCGGTTAACGGGTTTCTGAAATAAACGATTCAATTGTGAATTTACTAATAGTTACATTCTACTAACATGTATTGACAAGCAATAGATTGCAATGATATATTTTTTTTCTTTATTTTCTTCCAGTTTGCAACGTGAATCTTTTTGTCATTTGTCATTAATTTCGTACAAGTTTCTTAGAAGGTAAAGTCTTTCAACACGTGAATGAAAACAAAAGGCATCCACCCATAACGCAATGAATTCGTCTCGACTAGACAAGCAAATGTCTTGCAATGGAAAGAAATCTTTTCATACATTTCCCGAGAACAGACATAAAAAGCAATAAACAGTACTTTTACCTTCTGCATTTTCGGAGAAGTTGTTTTTAGTGGAAAATTTTTACCTCTTTCTGTCTTGAGTTCATTGACATTTTCTTAAAACTAAAAGCAGTAAGAAATATTTTGCAAGGGTTTCCAAAGAATAATGATCACGTATGTTATCGGATTTTGAGGTGTCCAGCATAGAAACATAAATTTAACAACATACAGACCCTTATCAATTTTATGGATATATCTTTGAAGAAATTCAACTTACCTGATTAATATCACATTGGACCCTATCTTTCGTCCTCAGAACAGCTCTGATGTGAGGTGAAGGTAGCAAGTGGAATTATTCCCCATTCCGCTTATTCCGCGAGAGAAGGCGGGGAAGAAAATCTGCGCCAGATTCATGTCTCCAAAGCAGACCACATATATTCAATTATATTGAGGTCTGGGCATTGGGAAAGTGTTCGACGTTATCCCGGCGTTCTTCAAACCACGACGCAACGACTCCAGCTGTGTGAATGGGTAAATCTCCTTATCTGCAATATGACGTTATTGCCCGGAAACAATATCTTGAACATAAGATGTATATGGTACCCTAAAATGATGACATCATCACTGTCAGTGACATGACCGGTAAGCATCAGCACAGGATCCACAGAAAACTAGGGTATTACGGCCCCAGTATCAAAAAGACGCTGCCGCATTTCACGGTTGTATGGTCATGTGCGGTGACCAGGAGATTGTTTAGTTTCTAAAACAATCCACGGATGTCAGGAATTTCACTCATCAAAGGATTCGTAAATGTATATACGAAACAATGATCAAATGGACAAAACATCATTGACAAATATATAATCAGCCATTTCATCATATACTTTGTTATGCTTCAAATTAACATTGTTTTATTACATTTATTTTTATTCCAAATAGCAATTAGGGAGCTATTGCTCTATGGAGGACTATGGGGAACTTATTGCTCTATGGAGGACTTTGAAATGAATTTCAAGTCTTAGTGAGTTGATTTTTACTGATTTCGCCTTCAAATTTGTTGAAATATCCCTTACTTTCCTGATAATTAAATTTTGTGATATGAAATGTTCATGTTTTGGCAAGTGAGTTCTGCTTCACAGTGCGAAACTAGATTTCCAAAATACTGAAACCGGAAGTAGTAGATCTATAATTTCTGTTTTTAATAGAGAGGTAAGGTAGGGTCAGAGATGGAACTTCTTCTGACGCTGAATCCACATGGAAAACCAGTTTCCCGCTATCTCTTACAATCGCTGCCTAGGAATTATCACTGCCTAGGAATCCATATGGAAAACAAGTTTTCCGCTATCTCTTACAATTATCACCGTCTAGGAATCAATATGGAAAACAGTTTTCCGCTATCTCTTACAATTATCACCGTCTAGGAATCAATATGGAAAACAGTTTTCCGCTATCTCTTACAATTATCACTGTCTAGGAATCAATATGGAAAACAGTTTTCCGCTATCTCTTACAATTATCACTGTCTAGGAATCAATATGGAAAACAGTTTTCCGCTATCTCTTACAATTATCACTGTCTAGGAATCCATATGGAAAACAAGTTTTCCGCTATCTCTTACAATTATCACTGTCTAGGAATCAATATGGAAAACAGTTTTCCGCTATCTCTTACAATTATCACTGTCTAGGAATCCATATGGAAAACAGTTTTCCGCTATCTCTTACAATTATCACTGTCTAGGAATCCATATGGAAAACAGTTTACCGCTATCTCTTACAATTATCACTGTCTAGGAATCCATACGGAAAACAGTTTTCCGCTATCTCTTACAATTATCACTGCCTAGGAATCAATATAACATTTGAACTTAGATTAGTGTTTATTATTCCAGGTTTCAGTAGAAAAGTAAGAGCCATATGGTATATTATCATTATATGACATTATATCTAAAATATAAAAATATCTTAAGGAAAGTGTTGGGTTTTCGAGGGGACATTTATCACTAAATTCAATTGTACGTGATACCAAAAGGAAACTCTTTTGCTATGAATGAAAGATTATGATAAAATGTTTTTCGTTGCAAAAATACTACATCTGAGGTTATTGGAGTACAATAGAATAAATTATGAAACTTTTACACTCTGAAAGAAGCTTCAGATAAAGATTAAATATGTCTTAAAAGACCAATTCCTACATTGATTAAGTTGATTCCGTCGGATCATATACTCGTATTGCAAACTTGAATTTCAAACACTGTTCTCTTTCATAAGGAAGTTAAATATTGTAACAGTTTGATACAATCTCTAAGATATGTATTTAGGACAATTCTAATATGTCTGACGCCACTACCCTTCGTTATTTCTTGCAATAGCAATTTTACTTTGAACAGGCTATTCGTCCTTGTGGACGGGTCAGTTTGATTACAGCTCACACTGTAACTTTCAAATCAACTTCCACATTACAACATTTTTTTGTGATAGAGTCAACCTGGTCCTATAGCTGCGACTATAACGATCAACACCGCAAGAGTTGAACAGAACATGATTAATAAATCTACCCAAAATATCTGAAACTATGACTGTAGGTTTACTTTAGACATTTTAAAATGTATGTGTATCCATAATTAACTGAGATGCAAATAATACAAACATCTAGAAATTACTTTTTTATTCACGAAAGAAATAATAATTCAAATTTCACAAAGTATGAACAGACCAAGGATGTTATAAAATAGAGGATCTGCTCATACAACAAAATCATGAAGCCATACGTCATAGCTTCGCCACATCTACTCTGCCCACTCCTCACCACTAAGATCGCAATGTTTCGAGTCAACAATCATGGCGGAAACGAGAGTAGACAATCAGACTTGCCGGCTCAGACGACGCTCGGTTGTTTTTTGGCTTCATTGAGTTCATATGTTGAAGATACGTATGGGCAGATCCTCTATTTTATAACATCCTTGGAACAGACAATATTTATCTTTAACATACAAATTGGAACTTAGAAAGAACTAAAACAAACTGATATCTGATATTCATTATCCGATGATTGCTGCCACCTATGAAATTGTAAAATAATTTTGCAGTAAAGAGGCGAGTTAACGTGTGGTTAGATAGATGTGAGAAGTGATCAAAAAGTAAGGTATCAAAGTCTGCAGTGAAATGTGTACGTATTAATTGGGCGTTGTTATGCAACAACCAGCCAACTCACAAAATTAAAAAGATGAGTTAACCCTGCTGGAACATACGTAAGGAACATACTAAAAAAATCCTGATAACACGTTTGCGATCCGTGTGTGCCATCTATGAAGAGAAAAGTCAATCCACATACGGTAATATCTTATGGGGTCGAGAAACCTATAACTGCGATTTCCTCAAAACTGGGTCGTTGTGGATTGAATGGTTGTTGCATAACACCGCCCAATTTATACAACATATACAGCCAACAGATACTACATACATTAATTTATTTTTCGACATAGTCTCCATATTGGTTAAGGCATTTGTCACACATCGTGGGATGAGTTTGAAGATTTTCTCCTGGTAAAAATCCTGTCTTTGCGTGTTCAACTACGTCGTCATGAAGTGTTTCACCTTCTCGTCTAAAGCAAAACGACGGCTTCTTAGGTGATACTTTAAGTGCGGGAAAAGTGAAAGTCGCTTACGGCAAGGTCCGGACTGTAAGGAGGGTGTCCAATGATGTCAGTGAAACTGTTTTGCTACTGCGCTCCTCGTTGGTGACGTTTTTTCTACAGCCGCAAACTTTCGACATGCTGACGAGACTTTGCGACATTTTGCGACATGCTGACGAGACATTGCGACATTTTGCGACATGCTGACGAGACATTGCGATATTTTGCGACATGCTGACGAGACATTGCAGTCTCTCCGTAAACCCTTAACCAGCTGCCAGTGAATTTCAGCTGCGATTACATGTTTCTCCCACAGAAATAGAATAACTTAACGGAATTCTTCGCGAGACTAGTTTTCCAAACAAGTCGCCATTAGCATTTACCTACAACTAGCGCCCTAGGTGGCGGGTGGCTGAAACTCTACACAGTTCCCAACTGAATATTATTAAAATTACTGCACACTCCTCATTCCCCTATAACAGACGGAAGTCCACAAACATCGGCCTAGCAACCTTAGTTTCTGATCCTTCCTCGTACAACAATAACATCAGAGACGGAACGCATTTCGGAGACGCTGAAACCACATCAAAAAAGAGAGTTCTTGCTAACTCTTAATGTTTTTGCTATGTGAAGATTAATATTAAACCGGAAATGGTAGCAGATTCCTACAACTTCCGGTTGGACTACAGGAATAAATTCGGAGACGGAACATGTTCTGCGGATGCTTAATCGATTGCAAAAAAAAAAAAAAAAAAAAAAAAAACTACTTCTCGTTATCTCTTACCAGTTTTGCTTTATGAAAAGCCCTAATGGAAACTGGGTGTGGTAGAGTAACATTCTACCACTTCCGGTTTTGGTATGAAGTTGCGGGTGAAGATGGTAGAAAATATATTTTTTGAGACGCTGAATCTTAAAATGAAATAAAAAATGAAATGAAATTTTTGAGTTTTACGTCCCACGGTTATGTCGGCTAGGCTAAAGGAGACGGTGAAGATGAGTAATGAATGAAATGGTGGAATGAAGAAAGTGTGAGGAAACGGGAGAACCCCGAGGAAATCCACGCACGTGGTGTTTGTCCACCACAAAGTTCACTTGGTGGGAGCAGGGTTTGAACCCGAGACCCCATGCGCTGTACCACTGAGCCACCACGACCCAAAATGAAATAAAATCTTTTAGTTTAGTGTCCCACAATTATGTCTTTTAGACTAAAGGAGACGATGATTTAAAGCAAGTGAATGTTGATGGACGAATTGGTGGAATGAAAAGTGGAAGGAAACGGAAGTACCTTGAGAAAAATCCACGGACACGATGTTGTCCACCACAAACTTTCTTGCCGGGGATCGAACCTGAGACCCCACGCACCATACGTAAGCGCTCTATCACTAAGCCACGGTGCCACCAAAAACGCTGAATCAATTAAAAAAATAAGAACACTTGTCGGTATGTCTTACCGTTTTAATTCTATGGCAATCAGTGGTTAAAACCGGAAATGTTTGGTTTAGAAAATGAAATGGTTCGAAAATGAAATGATTCAATTTTACGTTCTACTATTATGTCGTGTATGATAAAGGAGACAGTGATGATGAGAAATGAATGGAAGGGTGGAATGAAGAAAGTGGGAGGAAACGGGAGAACCCCGAGAAAACTCACGCAATGTTATTTATCTACCACAAAGCTCACTTGGCGCGAGCTGGGATCGAGCGAGGGACATCACGTACCAGAGGAGAACGCTCTACTACTGACCACCGCGGCCAATATACACTACTTTTAGTTTGCAGAAACTAATGAAGGTTTGGAGAGGGTTAATGGAGGAGATGGAACCTATTCTTAGGACGCTGAATCGATCCGAAAAACGATTTCTCGATATCTCTTACTATTTTTTCTCTAACATTTGTTGACAGACAAACGCTCGGACATAGCAGATCTATAAAGACTTCCGATACTTATGCATAGTATATAGTTTGTAAGTTTAATAACCAATTTTGATGGAAGTAATATTATTTCCTAGCGAGGCTTAGGCGTTCGTTGACCGGGTACTCCTCCGAGATACGTGAAACCTTTCTTAACCAAATTTGACATCGTGATTCGAGAGACCGCTCTGAATGTCGTAAAGGGTGGCATGTTCTGATCGGATATACCATTGGAACCGAAAAACAGAATACCATAGACTTAACCTTGGAAAAACCATTTGGTGCGTGAAGTCTCATTGTAAACAATGCAAAATAGAATTTTTAGCATTAGAATTTTTAACCTTTTCGTTTTGTTCTGCGACCATAATTTTTCAGTCATTATGCTTTTCGCTGATGTGCCAAATTCAACTATTTGTATGTTGTGTTTGTTCACGAAAACAATTGATGCACTTAAACATTCTTTATAAAAGGTCAACCGCTTCGCTCCAAATTTGCAAGTAATGCATACCTAACAGAGCCTATATATAACAGAGCCTATACCCTAATAGAGCCTATACCTAACAGAGCCTATATATATAGCAGAGCCTATATATAACAGAGCCTATATATAACAGAGCCTATACCTAACAAAGCGTATATATAACAGCCTATACCTAACAGAGCCTATATATAACAGAACCTATACCTAACAGAGCCTATATATAACAGAACCTATACCTAACAGAGCCTATATATAACAGAGCCTATACCTAACAGAGCCTATATATAACAGAGCCTAAACCTAACAGAGCCTATATATAACACAACCTGTTCAACGTCCGTTAAACAGGCAATCGTTTGATGAACAGGAAATGTTCGAAATTTCGAAATTCAATTCATTTATCCCTTTTTGTTTGTGGACAAGCATGATCGTTTAAGTCTTCTGTGCGTCTTAGTGTTGTCCAGGTAAGTTTTTAATCTTCTTAAGGCGGAGAAAGAACATTCTGCTGTACAGTCAGCGACAAACGTTTTCTCCGTTTGATAAAATTAGTTTCGTAAAATGATTTCAGAATGGAAACACAATTTGAATACACTTTGCGGTAAATTAAAAAAAAATATGTAGTTTTCTGTACGTTCCAGCCATACCACCGTAATTCTCAAAATAAATTTTACCAAACTGAAGAACTTTTGTCGCTGACTGTACATAGGAACGAGTATAGCTAGAGCCATCACTATCCACTTAACCTCCTCTAGAATCAACAACATTTTTTTAAAGAAAAAAGTAACACATATCTAACGCCACATTTCTGCACAAAATTGTTCTTTGAAGTCAAATTCATCCTTGCAAAATTCTACTTCAGAATTGCAATCTTGAGTGGTGTAAGTAAGAATGTTTCAATTTCTTTAAAAGTGAGTCCCAGCAGCTTTATAAAATCGATCATAAAGAATAAACAGTTAGTTGTTCGCAATATTTAAAATCCGAAAATAAATATTCCGGTAATAATCGCTGAGGCTGGCAAAAGCGAAGGGTTGAGCACCTTCATTAAGTCTCCAAGTAAGTTTTCGAACTTTCGGAAGTTTCGTCTTTTCGTCATTTTTGTTATCAATTCATTCCTACATCGAAATGTTCATCAGGTCGAGGCAACTTTAAAATTTCTCGGACACAATCAATATTAATGTTATAAACAGGGCCCGGATCTTGTTGACAAGTCAACGTTTTTCTGTTACGCATAGGACAAGGCAAGTTCAAATAAAAACGTTATCCATCAACTCTAGGTTCTAAAAATATACTTTTTTAGGGTCAACGTTTGGTCACTTTTTGCCGTTTTGAAATTTCAGTTCATTTTTTAATATTTTAAGGTAACTTTTAGGTCACTTATGGTCTTTTTATTCTTTTTCTTCTACATAAGGAAATCTTTAAATGAACACGGTTTACGAATGTGGAAAAGACGAAGTTGAATAATCTCTTTTCTTGCTTCCTGACTATTGGGGTGGAAAAACTGCATTCTTAACAAGCTAATGAAAACTAAGCTGCAGCTGGTTAACGAAAGGTGGGGGTTGGTAGGTGGCCAAACAGACAGTTTTGGGTTGTTGACCACAAAGGATGTGATCACATGAATAACTAAAAATGGATTAGAAGGTGCACAAGAATTTTAAACATGTTTCTATCTATTATTTTCATGTAGTCTACACTTGCGAACTTTTATTGCTTAAAAGTGCTTCCTAGCTTTAACTAAGGAGTGAATTGACGCTTTCAATACTTAGAATGCCGTATAATGGGCTGATCAATAGAAATAAATGATCAATGGATTGCAGCTAAGTAAAACCATACTTTTTGAATATGAGTGAGAAATGTTAAGTAAAATTCCAATGGATATTAAAAAATGTCAATGTTTAACGAAATAAACGTTTAAGAAAACGCAAGTTTTAAGGTCAATTTTTGTGATTTTTAGGGTCATTTTACAGGAATTTTAGTGTCATTTTATAGGTCACTTTTTAGAAAATTTTAGGTCAACAACATCCGGGCTCTGGTTATAAATATGGATGGTTACTTCCAGCTGTAAGGAGGAACCCTGTGGAAACACATTCATAATTTAAACTTATTCTAAAATTTGCGTCAGGAACATAGTAATAATATACCTTTAGATTTATAGATTGTATCATTTAAAAAATATAACGAAGGATTAGAATTTTTTCCCTTTTTCTTTATTTCCTTTTCTCTTTTTACATTTTTTTTAGTTTTCTTATCTCTTTTGTGCGGATGCTAAGTCCCCCCTCAAAAAACATTCTAGGGAGTGCCGGAGCACCAGAGCAACCCTAGTGTCTACGCTTCTGCATAGTGGTACATATTTCTTGTAAATCATATCAAAAGAAACAAAATTATATTTAAAAAAAAGTCTAGAATTGTTCTCTCTGCCTCAGGCCCGTAACCAGCCACAGAGGTTTGGGAGGCACATGAATATGTTAGAGGGGGGGGGGGCAAGTCGCCAAAAATTATCTTACAAATATCTAAAGTGTGTGTTTTTTGAATTAATAATAGAAATTTGTATTGAGGCCTGGAGGGCC